>NC_056742.1:309810421-309812921 GCF_019279795.1 Protopterus annectens | reverse complement strand
TGGAGTGTCGATTTATGGTGCCCAGTTTGCAGTCATCTGCAAACTTGGTCAGCCACAGTCCTTCCGTGTTGGCCTGTACCTCCGAGAAATATATACCGAACAAGAGAGGTCCCAGGACTGAGCCTTGTGGGATGCCACTTGTAACTGGTTTGGAGTCTGACATGGCTCCAGCAATTCTAACCATGTGGGTTCTGTCCTTGAGCCAGTTTGCAACCCATCTAGTGACATAGGGGTTTATATTTAAGCTGGTGAGCTTATCTGTAATGCCCAAGTGGGGTATTGTATCGAAGGCTTTTGCGAGGTCCGGGTAGGCTGTGTGGACCACCTTTCCCTTGTCAATGGCCTTGGTGACTGTTTCAAAGAAATCAACCAGGTTTAAGAGGCAGGATCTGCCCTTAACAAAGCTAAACTGGGTAGGATCCAGTGTCTGTAGGTCCCCAATATCTTTGAGGTCCATGATGATCCTTTCCATAGCTTTGCAGACCAAGCTAGTCAGGTTTATGGGGCGATAGTTTCCAGGATCCGTTGAGGCACCACCTTTGTGGACAGGGACCACTGTTGCTGTACGCCACTCTTTGGGTACATATCCTGTAGTAAGGCTGAGATTGAACAGAAGTTTTATGTTTGGGTTTAGCTCTTCTTGGAGTTCATGTAGGATGCATCCCGGGACACCGTCTGGTCCCATTGATGCTGTGTTTTTTGCTTTGGAGAGGGCAGCTCTTACCTGAGCATCTGAGATGTCAGGGTGGCAGCACTCTGCTGGGATAGATATTTGCCCTTTTGGTGGGGGGGGGGGGGTAAGTTTGCGCTGAACCTGTCAGCTAGGATGTTGGCAATGTCTGTGGGTACGGTGTATTTTTTGTCATTTTGGACTAATTCCGAGCATGTCTGGGAATTCCCACCCAGGTTCCTAACATAACTAAGAAAGCCTTGTGATTATCCTTAGTATCCTGTGCAATTTTTCACTCTAAGCTGGCCTTAGATGATTTTATGATTGCCCGTAGTTTTTTGCTAATACTTATCAGAGATGCCTTCCCTTTTTGGGATTTTGCTCTATCATGTAGTAGCTTCCTCCTTCTATTGTATAGTTTGTTTATGGCTGGGGTCCACCAGACAGGACGTCTGCCTTTGGAGGATTGGGACTTGGTTTTATTTGGGATTGCATGATCCATGCATTCCTGAAGGTGTTCATAGAATGCGTTTATAAAGGATTCTGCGGTCTGGGCCATATTTTCCACAGGCCCAGGGGCTTTGAAGGATTCCGCCTCAGTTTTGAGGAGAGTGAAATTTGCATTAGATAAGTTTTTCACTGTGGTTTTCAGGGCAGGGGGTGGAGTCGGGATGTGAATATCCAGTGAGATTAGTTTATGGTCTGATCTTGCCAATGAGGATACACTTCTGGTCTGGAGCATAGAGTCCCCATGTTGGTGATGATCAGGTCCAGTATGTTTTCCCCTCTTGTGGGAGTGGTAACAAGTTGTTCCATAGCATTTGAGTTTATAAATTCTAGGAACCCTTGGGATAGGGTGTTGGAGCTAGAGTAATGCTCCCAGTCTGTTTGGGTAGTTGAAGTCGCCCAATATAATGGTGTTTGGAGAGACCTTCATATTTTCCGGTGTTCTCAGGAAGACCGAGTGGGGTTCTTGGGTTTGGGAGGGTGGTCTGTAGCAGGCTATAAACTGAAAGGCAGTTTTACCCACTGTTATTTGCACATGGATAGTGTCTGATGCTTCGAGCTGTGCCACCAACCTGGAGGTGTGGGTATCTTTGACGAATATTGATACTCCCCCTCCTTTTGTCATTCGGTCCAAGTTTTGGGGCCCAAAAGCATGGTATGATGTATAACCTGGTAGTGCTGGGGTGCTCTCGGGAACTTTGAACCAGGTTTCTGTTACTGTACAGATATCGATGTTCTCCATGCTAAGGAGAGTTTTGGGTGCATGCATCTTGAGGTTTAGACTTCTGGCGTTGAGTAGCATTACTGTCTCTTATCCCTTGTGATACCTGTGGAGGTGGGTTTGTCTTTTGACCCTTGCCTAAAAAAGGCACTATGGGGGTAGCAAGAGCCTTTGCCAATATCCGAAAGCCCAGGGGTGACAGGTGCAAGCCATCCCTAGCTAAGCATCGTGGCTTTTCGAGCATGTCATCCCAGGCTGACAGGCATTGGATCCCCTTTGAATGACATCAATACTTAAGCCAATTGTTTAAATTGATCATCTTGTCTTCATATTGTGGCATCATTCTTGGTGAGGGTAAGATGCTACTCAAGGTCAGGGTCATACCAGCCTGGGCTACATGCTTACAGAGCTCCTCTGTCTCTTTTCATGTAGTCCATGGAGGTACGTCTCAGGTCATTTACACCAGCATGGACAATGACTGAGTCATATTTGTACTTGCCTTGGAGTGACCTGAGGGCTTGTGTTATGTGGCGGATCCTAGCCCCCGACAGGCAGCTCACCGTGACCTCCTTGTTCAGCCTGGTGAGCGGGACGTCAGTGTG
>NC_056742.1:309687921-309795421 GCF_019279795.1 Protopterus annectens | reverse complement strand
ATATTTTGTATATACCTAATCAAGCTTGTTAGAAGAAGCAGGTTCTGAGATGTTTCATTATTTGTGTACTATTTTAAGCAACTATACAACTGCGGTGGTTGTGCTGCGGTAGCATTGTCACCTCATAGCAAGACGTCCGTTCGCTTCTCAGCTAGAGCGTCTTCTGTGTGGTGGCATACGTGAATGGCGCCTTAGTTGAAGGTTGTGCATCAGGGCTGGTAACCCGGTACGTAAAAATCCACTACCAATCATTAGCGGACCGGAGTTCCGCTGTGGCGATCCCAAACCGGGAAAAGCCGAAAGACTCAAACTTTAAGCAACTACACAATCTTTCATCACTTTTTAATTTGTAAAAATGTTTTCATTAGTTTAGCTCTTTAGTGCCTTCTAGTGGGGAATATATAAGACCCATATACTAAAGTACCAAAAGCACCAAATGAATTAATTCATCCATCAAGCCATTTTCAGCACCAGTTTTTAGCTATTTGAGCCTACTTGATTTTCTAAGTCAGACCTTACACAAGACATTAGTCTTATATTTATTCACAAATTTATGTCCAAATTGCCTTATGTCTTTTGTGAACATCCGATCTTTTGTGAAAGTACAGTACTAAGGGTCATAGTTTGTAGTCATAAAACTCTAAACTACATTGCTGTGGTACCTTTGTAAGGTACAGACAAGTGTGTTTAGGGCAGGCCTAGAATACATTTGAAGTGGTAACAGGAGAGTTAAGTACAGGTGGCATTCAAGTCATTGTGTATGTACTACTTTATATATTAATTGCTATTGCTTAGGAACGTAGTTATCTTATTGATCAGTGCTGCAGTAGCCTTGGCTATATGGGTTGTATCTTGCCAGGGATACAACAGGCTGATAGCTTCTGAAGCATCAGGGCACCTTCTATTCACCCAAACTGCCAGGCACCTCAAGCTGAGCTGAGTAAGATAAGTTTAGGCACTTAAGCCCCCCAGAGCTTTACTGCCACCAAAGTGTGTGCTCCTCTGAGGCTTTTGAGGGTGAACGGCCTGCTTGTGCTGTTCCTTTGAGGGGCAGATAAGTTTCCATTTTCTGTGTTTATCAATTTCCTTTTCTGGAAAGTTATTTTAAAGCTGAGTGTCGTGTTTTGACAAGCTGTCACAAGACAGTAACACGTTTAAAAGCAGCACTCATTTTCCTGTTCATTTTAAAACTGGTGTAAAATAACTGAAAACATTTTTTGTGGAGAAATTGTTTATTTTACTTTTGTGGCTCTGGCATAGTGTTTTAAAGTTCTTTTTACTGTGTTTTTCTGTCGAAAATGTAACTTTTGTAGACTGGTAGTGTTTACCAGCATTTGTTGCTAATCTTCCTGGGAAAGCATCACTGTTTTTCAGGTTGACCGTAGAACAGACTACCTGTCCCACTGATGGTCCTTCCAGACAGCAAAACATTAAGCGAACAACCTTTGCCACCACAGCAGACTAGCAATTTGTACTTTTTACTGTGTTTTTCTGTAAAAAGTGACTTCTAAAGACACTTCGCTTTTCCCAGCATTTGCAGCTTGTCCCTGGGAAAGAGGCATGATTCTTGGCTTAACTGTGGAACTAATTACTGGGACCCATGGTTGGTCCTTCTTCCAGCTGCAAAAGGAAACATTTTTGCCAACAGCCTTTGCCACCACAGCAGGCTAGCAGTTTGTCTAAGTCACAGGTGGGTGACTGCTATGGCCATCTGTTGTACCTCAGCCCACTCATCTTTTACATGGATCCCTCTGGTGTAGCACCTACAGCCACTATGTACTGGGGGTTAGATATATCCTTTGTGGCTATTGGGGTCCCCTCAGTGGGCAAGAGCGCCACTGTTGGTCCTGAGAGAGGAAATGGGGAATATTTCCCTGTTTCAGAATGCTGTACCCATTGCTGGGGGAGCTGTTGCTGCCCTTAAAATCATCCAGTTTTTCTTCTCGGAAAGAAACCGCAAAGCATGTATTTACTCCTCAATTTTGGAGGGGATAGGAGTAGTTTATTGGGCCAGGCTGTTACTACTTGTAAAGTAGTTTCTGATAAAAGAAAGAGGAAAGCCTCTTTTCCTGAAGAGATTTCAGATTCTGAATCTGAACAGGAAGATGCAGAGACAGGTTTTTTTTCTCATATTTCTGATTTAGACTCAGAAGAGAGCTCTGTTTCTGATTTTGCTTATGGGGTTTCTCTTTCTCTGATACTGTTACTAGCATGTGACCGTGTTTTCAGTGTGAGAACACTGAGGTTTCTCAGTCCCTCTGAAATACTATGAGTTATTATAGAAGGATTTTCCAGATCCTACACCCATTCCTCATGTTCTATCTGCTTTAGAGAATGTATGCATTACTGCGTGCAGTTTTCCTAATGCTCAGCCAGCTGTCCCTAAAAATCCAAATAGAATCTATAAAGTTCCTCAGTCTTGTAAATTTTATACACTGTTCACAAACTTGACCCAATATCTATAACATTAGTTCATCCCACTGCTGCCAAGCACTTTATCAATTCCAATTCTACTCAATCTCATAAAGATGGGAAAAGTATTGATAGGTACAGGAAAAAGTGTATAATTCTTTGATTTTCAGAATTTTTAATTGTCAGGCCCATATGTTAAGTTCTCTTTTTGTGAGGAAAACATCTGCTTTAAATAAATTTCTTCTGTTGCACAGGTCACTCACTACTTACTGTTTACAGTGTGTGAATGACACTGATGCTACTTCCATGGCTGCCTCTCTGGTAATGTGAGAGGTTTGTATGGCTGCATTCTCAAACTCCCAGATGAAAAAAATGAGATTTTAAATTCTCCCATGGAGAGAAATTTAGTTTTTGGGTCCCTCTGCTGCAAGGGTGATCAAAAAGTATAATGAAAGGGGCACGTTGATCCAGGGAGTCTCGAGACTTTTCAGCCCTCCTTTTACAAATTTTCCAAGGGATTTTCCATCTCATCCAGTTTTGGCAAAAGCAGAATAATCAGTCTCAGTAAAATGCAGGTAGACTGACATTTTAAGAAGAAAT
Organism: Protopterus annectens; assembly: GCF_019279795.1. Classification (NCBI taxonomy): domain Eukaryota; kingdom Metazoa; phylum Chordata; order Ceratodontiformes; family Protopteridae; genus Protopterus; species Protopterus annectens. The sequence goes on along the minus strand of NC_056742.1, from coordinate 309,792,409 downwards.
AGCAAAGGGGTTCCAAAAAGAAGTCTCAATCCCTGCCCCAAAACCCAAGGGCAGTCTAACATGTCAGAATGACTGCTAAAGAGACCTTGTGACTCCCTCCCACCCTGGCTTTTTTTTCTTCCCTGAAAGTCTAAATATCCATTTTTCTCTTTGCCAACAGATTGTTTCAGACAAATGGGCTCAGAAAAGTATTCTGCAAGGTTACATATGGCAGAGGGAGGAAATTCTTCCTTTCGGGGGGGGGGGTCATTCCTCATCCTCCAGATCAGACTCTCTTGTTTCCACCAGTTTATCACATGCTTTTCCAAGGAGTGATGAAAACTAGTTCTTACTTCTCAGGTGGGGAAGGGTTTTTATTCATGGATTTTCCTAGTGCCAAAGATAGAAAATGCTTGGTGACTTGTTCTGGATCTTTCCTTTTCTAAAACTGTTTGATAGTGCCCAAATTCAAAATGTTACTTCACAACTTGTTACCTCGTCTTACTCTTATTTTAAGTATAGTTTTATCAGGAAACTTATCACACCCCTCTTCATCCAGACACAAAATTTGATCAGATTCGATGTCTTTTCCATCTGGCTTTAACCTGCGGATTATTGGATCCAACTCTTCTAAGACCAGCCATATCTTTATAACTTCTGCTCACCAAGCTCTGCCTCCCTTACCCACAATCCCTCATTCCACCAAGAATACCTCCAGTCTAGTTTACCAGCATTCCAGGATAGCAGCTCAGTTGCCATGTTGGAGTGTATCCTCTTTTGTAGGACTTGGTCTCTCTCTTCTCCATGTTTTTCCTACCCTGTAGGATTTTTAGTGTAGTAGGAGTATATAGTGTTAGGTTAACTGCTACCTACCTTCCTATTTTTGATCCTTGTATGTGTGTCTGGCTAACTTCCTGTATTTAGAGTGCATTTTTCCAGTTTTAGTTGTATGTTAGTAATGTTAGGTAGTTCAGTGAGAGATTTCTGCTATGTAGTGTGCTAGAATTTGGTGTTAGTACTTGTCTCCTTTTTGCTTTACAGCACTGATACAAAAGGATTGAAGTGAGTGGGCACAAACTCCCCTTGCAAGATGCATATGATTGGTGCGTTTATTGCCAGGGGAGGGCCATCTGAAGACCCCTTGTTCCAGTTAAGGGGTTTGGTACTCAGGCTTTCAGTGAGAGGAGGGCCAAGCTGGTCCTCAGGGCCCTCCTTCCAGCTGCATCAATTCCTCATCTGCTTTGTTTCTTCAGGAGAAGTATGAGTAGAGCCATATGCACTCTAAGGACCCCAAATCTAAGGGGGATTGTAAGAGGTCTGCCTCCTCATCAACTTTGATACCTTCTTCTGGACTGTTGGACCTGAAAGTCCCAAGACTTTGAGTTCCCTGCTGGCATCGGCACTGGGTTTTTGCCTTTGTTGCCTAGCTCAGGCAAGGCTCCATTAGTGGTTACTATTTCCAGCCCCTTTTTGGTCAAGGGGCTCCCTCAGGGTGAGTGGTTTCCCCTTCTCACATTCCACCCCACTGGATTTCTTGCCGGAGTCTTTCCCTTCTTCTCCGTGGGTCTGCACTTTCCCAGTTTGACCCTGAGCTGTAGATCCCTTGCCACCTAAGCAAGCCTCCAAGCCATTGTTGGATTTGTCTACTCTGTCATCGAGGTCAGTGGATAGTCTAAAAGCATCAGATCTAGAGCAGCTGATGATGTCCTTCTTGTAAGAGTAGATGCAATTAGGTCTTATTCCTTTGTCTTCTGGCTCCTTCCCCAGAACCTATGCTCCATCCCCTTGGTTTCCTCCCTCAGGCCCCTCTGATCTGAGGTCATCGAGCCCAGTTGCGTTCTCTTCTGTGGGGGTCAGATCCAGTGGTATGACTGACTTTGGCCCGTACCTTGGGTCTCCACCACTCCGGCTGTATCAGAACCAAGTGGGCCTCCAAGCTGACATGTTGAGGTAGACTGCTTTGGCTTAGGTTAAACTATCCTGGCTTAGGGTATTCACTTTTCATAGCTTGGCTGCAATCTCGATGTCCGGGTAGGATGGAGTTTTCCAGATTCTGGCACATCCCTAAGCTCCTTAAATCCCATCACTTCTGGCAAGCCAGCTTCTGCTTCCACCTTTGTTATGGAGAGGGTTTTCTCTGGTAAGGAAAAGGACTGGTCAAATACAGACCATGCCTCCACACTCTCATCTGTGCCTGTAACTATCTGTTCTGAGACAGTTCCCTCCTGTTAGTTTCCATTCCGTCTCCCTGGCTAAGGTCCCTACCTCCTCCCCCAAAATCTCCAGAGTTGGAAAGTGTCTCATAAGAGGTGGAGCAAAAGGAAGCAACTGGACTTCCCCTGAAGAGTCTCTCATCGAAGATACTGACCTCGAGGAAGGAGAGGGGTCCCCAAAGTCTTCCTCTGGTGATCTTTTGTACCAGTGCAGGTGCTGGACCACCAAAGCCCTTTCTTTGGAGGAGTCCATTTTTCTGGAGCCTTTCAGAGTGGGCCAGTCCATGCTCTGGATGGTTCAACCTCTGGGCACACTTACTCACCTTGTGTCTCGAGGGCATGGTAGGAACCCAATGTGATGGAACTAATCCCTAAGAAGCCAGATAAAATTCTCACCCCACACAAGGATTGACCTCAGTGGAGTAAGGCTTCAGCTGTGGATGCTATCGTGGTGGCAGCCACCACTGAAAAGATAAAAATATTGGAAGTGTCATGGAATATCAAGACACAGTGGTCCCCGGAGGCCTAGAAGACTCTGGAGACTGACAGTAGACAACAATGTTTCTATGAAGCTTGTTTCCAGTGTTGGCTGATGGACCATCCAGAGCTGATGACACCAACATTGCCATGCATTACCACTTTTGGATGAGGTTGTGCAAGTTTGTGAACTGCTTCAAGTCATCCTTTATCAGTGCCTCCCTTGGCTCCTCACTCTTCAGGCCTAAGATTCAAGACACTTTGAGTATTGGAGAGCAAGATGGAATGATGGAAAATGTGCTGTCTGCCGTCTGAGTATGGTTCAGTACCCCTTTGTGGACCTTTTCATGGAATCAAGGGGGAAGTCCTATCAGTTTTTCCAGTACGCTTCTTCTGAAGGTTCTCCTTGTGGCAGGGTGTGGTAGCAACAATGAACTCTGCCCTCCTGGCAAGGTGGACTGAGAACCAGGGCTTCCACAGAGCATTCTCCAGGAGACCCTTTCAAAGATCCTGAATGATTGGCTGATTGTCCTGCTGTGGAGGCAGTCAAGGTCATCTGTCTCCAAACCAGAAGCTTGGGAGGCCATCACCTGTGATGCGTGGATGTTGAGAGTCCCATCCAAAGGCTATTCTAGTCCGTTTTTAGGAATTCCATGTTTTAATCCCAAATGCCTTCCCAGAAGTTCTACCCAGTCAGATTGCAGGCAGCTGTAGAAATTCAGAGGCTCTGGCAAATCAAGTCATCCAAGAGGTCCCAGTAGACCAATGAGGATCTGGAGTCTACTCAAGGTTCTTTTTTGTACTGAAGAACAAGGACTTCAGGCCAATCTTTAATTTGAGCAAATAAAACCCCTTTGTAAAACGGACCAAATTCCAGATGGTCATGGCGCAGTCCATCCTACCTTTGCTAAGTAGGATTGGATATGCTCAATAGATCTCAAGGATGCCTATCATATAAAGATAGACGTTCAGGAGGTTCCTGCACTTCATCTAGAAGTCCATCATTATCAGTTCAGGGCCCTGCCATTCCGTCGCACCACTGCCCTGGCTGTTCACCAAGTGTATGGCTGTCTTAGTAGCCTGGCTGTGGCTGCAGGAGTTTTAGTTCTTCCCTTTCTTGCACAATTGTCTTCAAACTGCCCCCCCACAAGAGTATTCCTGCTCATGGCCTGTGATGCCTTGCTCCAGCTGTGTGATTCCGTGGGATTACCATCAGTCATCCAAAATCGAGCCTCCATTCCATTCAGGCTCTGAAATTTAGAGGCTGGTCACTTGGATACTGTATCCCAGATTGCCAAGTTCCCAACTCAGAGGTGTCAATATTCATTCTCCGGCAGTCTCACTGCTTCCTTATGAAAAAACACCAGTGCATGTTCTAAAACATTTGGGTCACATGGCAGCCTCCATCAGTCTGGTATCTCTGGCAAGATAAGGTACCATGTGAGGGTTCTGCAATGGACCCTTGAAGTGCAGTGGTTATATCTGACACATCTAATAGCTGTCTTCGTAATGACGAAAGTTTGTCGTGGTGGTTGGAGTCTGCATTGGTGACTAGCAGGAGATAATTTGTCGTCTTTCTATTTCAGTGTTGCAATATTCATAACATTAGGGATCCTCTGCCGAAGGCAACCCAATGTCCGGCCAGTATACCAAAGCTTTAGGTTTCTTTAAGGTATGCCATATGTCACACGTATGCTCCTTGCATAGCATAGGGCATAAAGTTGGCGTCCAGACGTACCATCTTCAGAACCTCTTTGCCTCAGTCTGAATAGCTACATTCCATTGCTGGTTTCACCAAGCCGTTGCAAATAAGTGACCAGTTGGGGTTCCTTTTTTACTTGTCTTTTTTTGTTGATTATGGGTTTTCATGTCATCCAAGAAGGGCATACGCCTGTGTGGGAGACCGATTTCCCTATAAAGACTGTCACAAACAGTGTCTGTTTTGCCTTGGCACCTCGCACAACCATATGTCTTGTTCCAGCTGTCTGGCTTTTGTACCTAAAACTTTGCATAGTAGACTTTCTTCTTTGGGGCTGTATCTTGACAATCAGATACTCAAACTTCTCACAAAAAATAGTATGGAGGGACCTTCCTGCCCTGAGGGACAGCTATCAGGAAAGAAGAAAGCCAAGAAGCTTGGGCCATAATCTTCCACTGTTCAGCCCCTGACAGACATTTCTCCTGAGGTGAGTGAATGCCTGGAGGTTTGTCCAGCTTTGTTAGATTCCTCTGCTGTGAGCAGGTTGGAGGCCAGCGGGGATCCAGCTTTAAGCATGTCCAAGACTGCTTTGCTGATGTCTGTTTCAGTTGTTCAGGGGGAACCACAGTTGATCATTTCTGAGGATCCTAGTGTTCAGATTTTAGTCAGAGAAGTCGTCCTTACTACTATTACTGAATGCTGTCCTGGTTCAGAGCCTTCCAAGATGTTCTTCATTCCACATTGCTGCAGTCCTAACTATTGGGTAGTCCGCTGTCCAGTCGGCCCGAATACCAAAGTATATGGCTGACGTCGTACGTCAGAGTACTAATCGCATGACCGGCGTCATATCCTCAGTCTTTTGCCGCATGGTCCGATGCAGAAGCAATTTTGCGAGTGCAGGTTGGCGTTCTGAAAGTTTCTGAAGTCAGAGTTTCAGACCGAATCAAAGTTGGCTAAGTACCCGTTGGGAATATTTTGGTTTTTCTTGCCTCAGTATTTAACGGATGTCAGAAAAAGTGAATAACTGTATTTCTTGTGAAACAGATACCTCATAGGGATTACCATACTTTGTGTATACCTTGTTTGGGGCCTGAGCACGGCGTTGTTGGATGCGCTCTTGTGCTAGATTTAACAAACGCACTATTAAGAGAAGGTTAGACTGTGCCAGGTTAGTTTTTGGGAAGCGTTGTAATTATAAAATGCCGTCGGATGCTCCGGCAAAAGCGCAGGACAAAGCAGCAAAGCCTAGAGTGGAAGAAGTCCCGGACGTCGGTTCTTTAGAAAACTCAGTGGAGCGGAGGTTCTGCCAGGAGTTTCTTTGGAGTCTCAGGAGAGACTTTACTGTTACAGGATGTGTCCTCTCAGGAAGTAGGCCAGGCTGAGGGGCTTCTCAGGTGGCTGTTCTTCCCTCTCTTCCTAAGGTGGTTAGAGCCTCCCTTCTGTTTCCAAGGCTTCTTTGAGGCAGGCCAAGTTTCGCTTCAGTGGGGTTTCTCCTAGTGCTTCAGGGTCTTTGCCTAAGAAACATATGCTTAAAATGGCAGAGGATTTGATTACTATGATTAGAGGTTCTATGCCCCTCCTGATATGAGGCCTAGGGTGGAACCTGAGTTTGAGAGTTTTGAGCAATGTTCGAGGCTTCTGAGTCTTCAGCTGAAGACTTGCAGGAGTATCCTCCTTATTCTGATTCTGATGTGGATGATTCTACTCCTTCAGCTTCTCCTCCTGAGGATTTTTCATTTTCAGAGACTCTGCATTCCATGAGGGAGCATTTTAAATGGGAAGGTCAAGATTTCTCTGATTCCAGGAAGAGGCTTAGGAATTCTTGTTTTACCCCAGCATAGGCCTTTAGCTATACCTCCTGTTCTGAATGTGGTGGAAGATGTTTTGCAGAGGCTTCCCTGAATCCTGATTCTTTGCCTCCTGCCCCAGTTAAACCGGATAGGTACTATAGGGTGCCTGAAGCTCATAAGTATCTTTTTAAGAGTCCTAGGGCAGACCCGGAAACTGTCTCTCAGGGGCCTAAAGGTGTGAAGGCCTCTGTTGTTAAAAATCCTGTTCCTCCTGATAAAGAGGCAAGGGCTTTGGATAGATGGGGAAAGAAAGTGTATACTTCTTCCACTTTAGCCATGAGGCGTTGAATTGTCAGTTTCACATGTTAAAATATCAGAATTATCTCCTTTCACAATTGAAATCTAAGGTGGATGCTCTGGCAGAAGGTATTGAGTGTAAAGAGTTGCAGGATTTAGTTCATGTGTCTGAACAGGTGGGTAAACATTCCTTGCAGTGTGGTTTTGATGCTGTGCAGGCCTCCTCGAGGGTGGCTGCCACTGGTTCTGTTCTGCACGCCTGGTTGAGGATCAGAATTTAGCTGAGCATGTTAAAACAAGGATTTTGGATGCTCCTTTACAGTCTGATGTGTTGTTTGGTTCGCCTGTGGAAGCAGTTTTAAAGAAAATGGAGGACAAGGCTAAGTCTATGCAAACTGTTAAGGATTTTTGCAGGTTCAGCCTCCAGTTTAGTAGAAATTGGCCTACTAAGGGATGGACTTATCCTGCTTATGATTCCCAGTTTAGGGGTAGGTCTAGACGTGGTAGGGGCAGAGCACAAGGTTCTTTTAGACCTAGAACAGGGAGTTCACCTGCTCAGTCTTCTGGTGAGGGGTCAGTCCCAGACCCAATGACCTACCTTTTCAGCTGCCAGTACATTCTCGCCTGGCAGCACCTTTGGGAGGAAGGCTGGCTCTTTTCAAAGAAAATTGGGATTTAATTACCCAAGACAGATGGGTTTTGGATATCATTCACCACGGTTACAGGTTTTATTTCCATACCTTGCCTCCTTTCAAAGGCATGCCAGACATTCCTCCTCTACAAAGAAAAGAGGCTCACAAGCAAATTTCTCTGTTGCTCCAAATAGGGGCCATTCAGCCAGTTCCTGTGCCAGAAAGGGGCCTATTTTATTCTCGCCTGTTCCTAGTAGAACACGTGGAGACCAATTTTGGATTTATCTATCCTCAACACTTATCTGGACATTCCCAAGTTCAAAATGTTGGCGTTACAACAGCTTTTACCTCTGCTGGGCAAAGATCACTGGATGGTGACTTTAGATCTCAAGGAAGCTTACCTTCATGTGCCTATCAGACTAAGTTGCAGGAAGTATCTGCGTTTCGAGCTGGAAATTCTCATTATCAGTTCTCTGCATTGCCCTTTGGCTTATCTACTAGTATTCACAAAGGTTCTGGCTCCTGTGATAGCTTACTTCAGGTTAAAAGGAATTCAAATCTATCCTTACTTGGGCGACTGCCTGATTCTGGCTCAAGAAAGGAAGACCTTTTACAGCATTTGGAATTTGTGATAGCAGTGCTAAGATGCCTAGGGTATTCTGTGAGCGAAATAAAGTCCAGTCTAGTACCCTCTCAAGACATGTGCTTTCTGGGTGTGAGACTGAATACAGCAGCCCAGATGGCCTTTTAACCCCGGACAAACAAAAGAATCTTTCCAGTTACTTCCATCAACTATCTCTTCTGTCCGGGCTGACTGCAAGGACAGTCCTTCAAGCCTTAGGGTTCATGGCATCTTGTATTCTGGTGCTTCCCAATGCCAAACTGCATATGAGGAAGCTGCAATGGTATCTCAAAATGTATGGACACAGCACTGCCAGGATTTGGACACTGTCATTCAAATAATACCTTGCATTCAAAAGGAATTTTTGTGGTGGGCTCAGGAATGTCACCTAAACAAGGGACTCTCTGTGACGTCAGATTCTAACGACAGATGCCTCAGACATTGCTTGGGAGCTCATCTAAATGGAAAGTGGATACAAGACAAGTGGCCTGCCAGACTACAGCATCTACATATCAACATGAAAGAGATGTTAGCAGTCCAGTTTGCATTAATGGCGTTCAAGGAGTTACTTCTTCCAGGGCAGGTGTTGATTCTAACAGACAACACAACTGTCATGTGGTACATCAACAAACAAGGGGAACACATTCTTACCCGTTGTGCAGGCAAGCAATGATTTTATGGGAGACTGCGCTCAGCTTGCAACTAACTCTTCAGGCAAGGTTTCTGCCGGAGCACAGAACTCCTTAGCAGATGTGTTAAGCAGACAAATCATGGATCCCCAGTGGAAACTGGATCTTCATGTATTTCAAAAATTGACAGTGTCATGGGAACTCCAGACATAGATCTGTTTTCTCCACTAAACCACCAGCTGCCAAAGTTTTGCACAAAGGGGTTTCATCACACAGCTTGGAAAGTGGATGCTCTGTCTTTCAGTTGGAAAAATCTTCATGTGTATGCCTTTCCACCTCTGCCTCTTCTCCCAAAGGTGCTCTAAAGGTCAGACAAGACAAGCCAAGGATGATTTTAATAGCTCCAGATTGGCCTCGCGACACTGGTACCCATTACTGAGGAGTCTGGTAAGGAAGCCTCCATGGCCTTTACCTTTGATTCCACACCTGTTGTCTCAGAGGGACGGTCACCTGCTCAATGTCAAGCTTCACTCTCTTCATCTAACAGCCTGGCATATTCTGTTTTGAAACACAGCAGGTCTCAACTTCCTCAACAAGTTTTAAATGTGATTATGGAAGCCAGAAGACCTAGTACAAAATGGAAGAGATTTTTATTTTGGAGTGCAGCAAACAATTTGGAGATTTCTGAGCCTAATTTGAGTGCGGCTCTTCAATATCTTACTGAGTTATTGGACAAAGGTTTGTCTTTCTCTTCCATTAAGATTCATGCTGCAGCAATTTCAGCTCACTATGATTGTGACCCACCATTGTTTTCGCATCCTTTGTTCAAGCAATTTCTTAGAGGGGCAAAGAATATAAGACCCCCGTAGAGCTCCTACTCCTGCTTGGGATCTCAATTTTGTGTTGGAGAAACTTACTCTACAACCTTTTGAGGCTACTGCTGAATTGAAATACTTGTCATGGAAGACTGCTTTTTGTTGGCCATTACTTCTGCAAGAAGGGTTTCTGAATTGCAGGCCCTTATGGCGGTAGAGCCTTTTGATTTTCATAAGGATAGGGTATCATTACGTACTAATCCTTCCTTTATGCCTAAGGTGGTTTCTAGTGTGGCTTTAAACCAAACTATTCATTTGCCTACTTTTATGCAGACCCCCAAAATAAATAGGAAAAGATTTTGCACACTTTAGATGTACACAGGCAATTGCGTTATTATTTAAGCAGGACTAAGTTTTAGGCAGTCTCAGCAGTTGTTTGTTTCTTTTGCTTTGAGTTCAGGGCAAGCCTGTGTCAAAACAAACTATTTCTAGGTGGATTGGGTTTTGCATTGCATTTTGTTATTCCATCATGGCAAGGAGATTCCAGCTGGGATTAGGCCTCATTCCACTAGGGCTACTGCCTGCATTTCTAAGGGGTGGCAACTAAGGATATTTTGGAGGCAGCTACTTGGAGTTCAGTGCATACTTTCTCTAAGCATTATCACCTTCCTCTCTACTCTAAGTCTAGGGCTGGTTTTGGCACAGCTATTTTGCAAGGCATGTTGTCAGCTCCTGCTTCCTTATGATTTGCCAGCCTCCCTTACCTCTGCTTTGGGATTCTACCCAATAGTTAGGACTGCAGCAATGTGGAATGAAGAACATAGTACAGTTTTGTACCTACCATAAATGTAGATGTTAGGATCCACATTGCTGATCAATTACTCCTCCTTCCTCTCTGTGTTTAGGGGTGGTTGTGTAGGTGAGGTTATATTCTGGTAATTTTGTATTTATTGTACATATTTTTGGTGCAGGTATGTTTGGAGTTTTTGGTTTTGGCCTTATCTTTTTAGGGTCTTCTGACATCTGGGGCAAGAAAAGACTGAGGATATGACGTCGGTCATGCGCATTAGTACCCTGACGTACTGACGTCAGTCTAATGCGCCCTGACGACTGGACGGACTACCCAATAGTTAGGACTGCAGCAATGTGGATCCTCGAACATCTACATTTATGGTAGGTACAAAACTGTACTTTTTATATGGCAGACATCCCATTAAAGAAAAAAAAACAGAAAAATAAACCTGTTTTTCCTGCCTCTAGGGATCCACAGAGTGTGTCAGGCCTTCACTAAGTGTTTGTTTAGTGCTTTGATGGCATTGAAGCCGCCTCTGGGTTTTTCAGTTTCAGCTCTCCCTTGGTCCTCTACTCTCCTTTAAAAGACCCAGGGAACAGAATTCCTCTGAGGAGCAGTTGGATTCTGATGAGGAATCCCTAGCTTACTCTACCTGTCCGGATACTTCCTTTTGAAGAGATTTCTTTTGAGGACACAATCTCCAGGATGACCGTTCTTTAAATGAGTGTGCAGATGGAATCTCCTAAACCTTCTGGTGTGCCTTCTGTTTTGGCTGCTTTGTTGAATGCGTTTTCCCATGTCTCTAAAGCTCCAAATTCTCAGCCCCCTACTCCCAAGAAACCTGATAACTTTTATAGGTGCCCGAGGACTGTAAATCTTTGTACAAGTGTCCTGCTACTGAATCTCCTAAACCTTCTGGTGTGCCTTCTGTTTTGGCTGCTTTGTTGAATGCATTTTCCCATGTCTCTCTAAAGCTCCAGATTCTCAGCCCCCTACTCCCAAGAAACCTGATAACTTTTATAGGGTGCCAGAGGACTGTAAATCTTTGTACAAGTGTCCTGCTACTGACCCCTCAGTGGTGTCTGTAGCCTGTGACAAGGCCACTCAGTTGCTTCCTTCACTCAAACTACTACCCTCTTTTCGAAAGCAGAGGCATGGAAAGGCTAGGTAAGAAAGTGTACACCTCTGGTATCTTGGCTTTTTGGGCAGTTAATTATCAGACTTGTATGTCCAGGTATGTGTTCTCTCCTTTCCCAGGCTTGTCAGGTTATTTCTGATCTTCCAGACTCTAAGGGTAAAAGTTCTGCTATTTCCCTGTTGGGGATTTCCTCACAGGTGGTTCTTCATTCCATCAAGTGTAGCTATGATGCAGCCAATGATTCTTCTAGGGCTGCTACTTTTGGGTCAGTGATGAGGAGGTATTCTTGGCTTCAGCTTCAAACTTTGCCTTATGATATCAAGGCTAAGTTGATGGATGCCCCTCTTGATGATAAACATTTGTTTGGTGCAGCTACTGCTGATTTGTTCAACTCCCTTCAGTATAAGGGAAAGGCTTTACAGGAACTCATACTTGTTTGTTTCTCCTGTTTCTAAATTTCAGAAAAACTACCCCAATAAGCTAGCCTTTGTTCACATGCAGTCTCACCCTCCTCCTAATGGCAAAAGGGGTGGCAAGTGAGCTCCTCCTGCTAAGGCTACTCAGACTTCAGGGCCTCAGAAGTTTTCCTTTCCAGATAAACCAGATGCTGTCTGACTATCCTATTCTTCCCAGTCACTTTACTTTCTCTTCACTTCCCCCTCCCTGTCTCTTTCTCTCTCTTCCTGTTTGGCTAAGGATTGTTCAGGATTCCTGGGTTTTGTCCATTAGTCGCCAGGGGTATTTCATGGCTTGGAAATCCCTTCCCCCTTTTATGGGTATTTCTAAGCCCTCTCAGGAACCACTCTTCTTTTTCCCAGAGGTGCTTCAGGACCTTTTTGACTGGGTACTATTCAAGAGGTGTCCATGTCCCAAAGGGGGAGGGATTTTTACTCCAGGATGTTTCCATTACACAGAAAAGAGGGCACTTGGAGAACAATTCTAAACCTCTGTCATCTAAACGCTTTTCTGAAGGCGCCCACTTTTCGAATGTTGTCCCTTCAGATTTTGTTCCCTCTTTTGGTTCCTCAGGCTTATATGGTGTCTCTGGCTCTCAAGGATACTTGTCTCCATATTCCGATCCAGCCCCTTTGGATGTTTTTGCATTTCCCTGTTTCTTCCTGGCATTTTCAGTTCTTTGCTTTGCCCTTTGGCCTTTCTGCTGCCCCTAGGGTATTTACCAAATACCTTACCACTGTGATTGCTTTTTGCAGGCTTCAGGAGATTCAAGTATTTCTCTACTTGGATGGGATGATCTGCTGTTTAAGCATCCTCTCCAGAGATCCTGTTGCAAAATCTCCATTTTGCCATCTCTCTTCAGAGCCTGGGGTTTGCAATAAACTTCAAAAAGTCTTCTCTAACTCCTTTTCAGGATCACATTTTTCTGGGATGCTGGATTCAGACAGTGCCTTTGCTGGCATTCGTGCCCCCTCCCAAGGACTTGACACTCATCTCCTTCTTTCAAACTCTTCTTCCTCTTACTTCCATTACAGCCATGAAGTTTCTGAGAGTTCTGGGTTTCATGACATCCACCATCTCTGTTCCCTCTGGCCAAACTTCACATAAGGAAGTTTTAGTGGTTCCTGAAGTCACTTTGGTTTCAGCATGCTCATCCTCTAGAATTTTGGAGTTCCTCTTTTACCTTGTCTCAGGAAAGAACTCCATTAGTGGATCCAGCAGTTCTCCTTAAATGCAGTGCTTCCTTTTTCATCCCCCTTTTCCCTCTCAGGAGCTGTTACAGATACTTGGGATGGGGAGCAGCATTTGGCTCCCTGAAGGTGCAGGGGGTTTGGTCTTGTCTTAAACAGGAGTACATCATTGACAAGGAGATGAGAGCCCTTGCTTTTTTCATCCACTTTCTCTCTGGGACCTCTCAAGGTATATTCAGACTATACAAAAGTGATGTGGTATGTTAACAAACAGGGGGGAACAAGATGATGTTCATCGTGCATACAGCTGCAGTCATAACAAATGGGTTTTCCTGCCATCAGGCGGGTCCTCGGTCGGCCGAATTCCGAAGTCTAGGTCCGGCGTCGGTTGTCGTCGCTTCCTCCCTGACGTCAGTGCGACAGGGGTATAAGAACCAGCCGACGCCATTTTCTTCAGTCTTTCTTGCCATGCGGTGCCCAAAGCAGAAGCAGTTCGCAAGTGCCGGTCGGCCAGCTCCTGAGATTACGAATATTTTTCAACCAAAGTATTCTTGAAAGCCAAGTACCCCATTAGGGAAACTTTTCTTGCCTCAGACCGATGTCAGACAAAGTTAATAATTGCATTTCATGTGGGAAGCAAATACCGCATAAGGATTTTCATTCCCTCTGCATTCCTTGCTTATGCCCAGACCATGATGTCTCTGCCTGTAGTTTTTGTGCTACATTCAATAGACGCACTATTAAGCGTTGGGCAGAGTTCGCCCAACACTATTTTGGCAAAAAATTTAATTACATTATGTCATCGGATACTCCGACTCCAGTTTTGAGTAAAAGACGCAAAGATAAGGACCGACATACAAGGTCCGCGGCTTCTACCGACACCACGCCAAAGCAGACTGCAGATGGTCCGGTTCTCAATGAGGCGCCTATGCAGCCCCTGACTGCCGACGACACTTCATTGGCGCTGTCTACTGTGCCCGAGGTCGCAGGCTCTTCGGCCCACACCCCGACTACAGATACCGAAGCCACGGTGAAACTCCGAGTTTAGACAGGTCTGCCACCTCTCAAGGTGTCTTCAGGCCTTCCTCTTCTTTTTCATCAAGGCTTTCACTAAGTCTAAAGCAGCCATGCATACTAAAAGACAAGCTCCACAGGGCCCTTCTCAAGGCCCCATGCCTAAAAAGCAGATGCTCAAAATGGCTGAGGATTTGATTACTCTTATCAGGGGTTCTCAAACCCCCCGGACAAAAGGCCCAGAGTGGAGGAAGAATCCCCCTCCTCGCACCAGGCCTCCATTATTTCAGAACATTCTGATGACCAGGAACATTCATACTCCCCTTTTGAAGATTCTGATGCAGAGGAGTCCATTCCCTCTGTCTCTCCCCCGAGGATTACTCTTTTGGGGAAACCTTGCATACCTTGAGGGAACACTTTCACTGGGAAGGCCAAGAGTACTCTGACTCCAAGAAAAGGCTTAGGGATTTTCTCTTGCTTCCTCAGCACAGGCCTCTGGCTATACCTCCTGTCTTAGACATTCTAGATGATGTGTATTCGGAGGCCTGCCTTAACCCAGACTCTCTACCTCCAGCCCCAGTCAAGCCCGACTGGTATTACCGGGTTCCTGACTCGCACCAATTCCTATACAAAAGCCATGTGGCTGACCCAGAAACCATCTCACAGGGCCCCAAGGGATTTAAGGCCTCCACTGCTAAAAATCCATTACCTTCAGAGAAGAGATTCCAGAGCTTTAGAAAGGTGGGGGGAAAAGGTATACACCTCTGCCATCTTAACCATGAGGGCATTAAACTGTCAGTTCCATATGTTAAAGTACAAACAGTTTCTGTTATCACAGTTGAGAAGCAAAATGTCACAACCTGAACAACCAGACTTGAAGGAGTTGCAGGATTTGATGCATAGTGCAGAACAAGTGGGTAAACCATACCTTGCTATGTGGTTTGATGCTTTAGAGGCCTCATGTAGAGCTGCTGTTACAGGATCAGTCATACGTAGACATGCCTGGCTCAAAGAGCAAACCTTGCCAGATCACGTCAAAGCTAAATTACTAGATGCCCCTCTGCAAAAAGATGTATTGTTTGGTGTTAAAGCTGAGGAGGTATTAAAGAAAATGGAGGAAAAGGCAAAATCAATGCAAACAGTGAAAGATTTCCTACAGTTACAACCTCCATGTTTCAGTAGAAATTGGCCTTCCAAAAATTGGTCCTTTCCAGCTACGGACAGACCCCAAGGCGCCCGAGGGGCAGAGGGCAATCTCAAGGATCGTTTAGAGGCAGACAATAGCAAGCACCTACACAAAGAGGTGGTGAGGATAGTTCACAGTCATTCAGAAAGCAGACCTAATGACTTTCCCCTTTGCATGCCAAGCAAGGCTCAAATGGCAGCACCTTTAGGCGGAAAACTGGCATTATTTTCAAAAAATTGGCATATTGTCACAAAAGACAAATGGATCCTGGACATTATAGACAGAGGCTACAGATTCCACTTTCACACCCTTCTAAAAATGAGAGGCATGCCAAACCTGCCACACAATCAAAGGGCAGAGGCGCACAAACAAATTTCAGATCTCATGGACATGAAAGCTATTCAAGAGGTACCTGCACAAGAACAGGGTCAAGGTTTTTACTCCAGACTATTCCTGGTACCAAGGAAGGGAAAAGATTGGAGACCTATTTTGGACCTATCCATCCTAAACACATTTTTACTCATGCCAAAATTCAAGATGCTCACATTGCAGCAGCTTCTTCCCATGCTGGGCAAGGAGTCTTGGCTGGTAACATTGGACCTCAAGGAGGCATACCTGCATGTCCCAATCAGACAAGATTGCAGAAGATACCTCGGATTTCTTGCCAGTTCAACCCATTATCAATTCTCTGCATTGCCCTTTGGCTTATCTACTGCGCCCAGAGTGTTCACGAAATGCCTGGCATCAGTAATTGCCAACTGCAGACTTCAAGGGATACTAATATACCCATATTTGGACGACTGCCTGATCCAAGCGGACAGCAAGCACATACTTCTGAAACCTCTGGCTTTTGTAATAATGTTGTTGAATTCTCTGGGATACAGTCAACAAAAAGAAATCAAAGCTAATACCCTCTCAAACAATAATTTTCCTGGGTGCCAACTTGGACACAAACACCCAGATGGCCTCCCTCACGCCAGAGAAACAGGGGCAACCAACTCAATACTTCAGAAAACTAGCAAATTTCACCAGGCTGACTGCAATGAAAATCCTGCAGGCTCTGGGATTCATGGCATCTTGCATCCTACTAATCCCATGTGCAAAGCTGCATATGAGGAAACTTCAATGGTACCTGAAAAACCTATGGTCTCTACACAGCCACAGTTTGGAAACAATAATACCACTGACTCCATGTCTTCAAAAGGAATTTTTGTGGTGGGCTCAAGCATGCCAAAGAAACACAGGTCTCCCATTCCGCAAGCCTCAAGCAAATCGAGTAATCACAACAGACGCCTCGGACTACACCTGGGGGGCGCACATGACAAATCGGTGCATTCAGGGCAAATGGTCCCAAAAAGAAAAGCACCTACACATCAATCAAAAGGAAATGCTAGCAGTAATAAATGCTATTATAGCTTTCAAAAATCTTCTGCATCCAGGTCAGCTATTGATAAGGACAGACAACACCACAGTAATGTGGTACATAAACAGGGAGGAACCCATTCTTCACAGTCAGCTGAAAACACACAATCTGGCCACATGGAAGATTCCTTAACTTCACAACAGACCCTACTCTCCAAGGAGGTGCAGGATGTCATTTTGGAGGCCAGAAGGCCTTCTACTAGAAAAGCTTACTCCGCAAAATGGAAACGGTTTTGTGCCTGGAATGAGAAAAAGGGTCAGAATCCTGGAATACAGAATTTACCTCAAATATTACAGTACCTAGCTGAGATGCTAAGCCATGGACTTTCATTCTCCTCCATCAAAATCCATGCCTCAGCCATTTCTGCAGAATACAACACTGATCCTCCTTTCTCTCACCCCCTCTTAAGACAGTTCCTCAGAGGGGCTAAGAATATAAAACCCCCAAGGAAACAACCAGTGCCTGCTTAGGACCTCAATTTCATTCTAGAAAAACTGACCTTGCCTCCTTTTGAGCCAGCTGCCTCAACAGAACTGCAATATTTGTCCTGGAAAACAGCCTTCCTTCTGGCTATCACCTCAGCTCGCAGGGTATCGGAACTACAAGCCCTCATGGCTGTGCAACCTTTCATCACTTTCCATCAGGACAGAGTTTCCTTACGAACCAATCCGTCCTTCAAAGGTAGTATCCAGGGTAGCTTTGAATCAGGCTATCCACTTACCTACCTTTTACCCTAATCCTCAAAAAAGGGAGAAACTACTACATTCCTTGGACATCCACAGACAGCTGCGTTATTATTTGGACAGAACAAAGCCTCTCAGAAAATCAGAGCAACTCTGTGTCCTATGCTACAGGAGCTCAAGGGAAGACAATTTCCAGACAGACCATCTCAAAATGGATAGCCCACTGCATACGCTTTTGTTGCTCTTTTTATGGTAAAACTGTACCTGCAGGCATCGGATCCCACTCCACAAGGGCCACAGCTACCTCTGCAGCTTTCCTCAGGGGGGTTTCCTATACATACTTTCTCCAAGCACTATCACCTACCATTATACTCCAAATCTAGAGCAGGCTTTGCCACTGCAGTCTTGCAGGGCATCCTGGCTCCTCCTAGTTCCACCTAGTGCCTACCACCCCTTTTTTAGCTTTGGGATTCTACCCATTTGGTATGACTGCAGCTGTATGCATGATGAACATAGTACAATTTTGTACCTACCATAAATGTAGATGTTCGAGTGCTAATACAGCTGCAGTCCAGGTTTCCCTCCCTCCTTCCCCTCTTGGGACAGGCCTAATGGCTAACACCTCCTCATACAACCTGATTGGGGTATTCATTTATGGTGTATTTGCTTGCAACTACTGTTTTTTGATTATATTGCATTGCATTACTACATAAATTTATGTTATCGCCTTCCTTCTGGGGGCACCTGACATCTGGGGCAAGAAAAACTAAAGAAAATGGTGTCTGCTGGTTCTTTTATACCCCTGTCGCACTGACGTCAGGGAGGAAGCGATGACAACCGACGCCGGACCTAGACTTTGGAATTCGGCCGACCGAGGACCCACCTGACGGCAGGAAAACCCATTTGTTATGACTGCAGCTGTATTAGCACTCGAACATCTACATTTATGGTAGGTACAAAACTGTACTTTATCTTCTTTGCCAGCTGGCACTCTTGGTATGGGATCCAGTGTCAAGTGACTCTTCAGGCAGTTTTCATTCCCTCAGGTTAAAACATTGTTGCAGATGCACTGAGCAGGTCCTTAACTGAGTCCCACAAATAGATGCTTCACAGGGATGTGTTTTTGGACATTGTCCATCAGTTGATGCCTCCCCTCTGAACAAACAACTTCCTCTATTTTGTGCTAGAGCCCCAGGTCCTTTGCTGTGGAAGGTGGATGCCCTCTCTTTTTATTGGAAGGCGATGTTTCTTTATGCTTTCCCTTCCCCTCTTTCCAAACGTCCTGTTCAGAATTCAGCAGGACACCTCCAAATCTTGCTGGTGACTCCTTTTTGGCCAAGATGGCATTGGTTCCTCCTCTTGCATTTAGCCAAGGGCAGTCTTCACAAGTTACCTCACAGGATGCACCTACTCACACAAGACAAGGGATCTCTCATCCATCCCCATTTGTCTATTCTTCAACTGACTCTGTGGGTGGTAGGAATTTGATTCCACATAGACACCTTTTTTCTGAGGATGTTCTTAGGGTCCGCCGGAAGCCAGGAAACCCAATACTAGGAAATCTTACTTATCCAAATGGACTAGGTTTTCTGTTTGTTGTTGTTCTCGTAACCTGGATCCACTTACTGTGGATATTCCTTTGGTTCTCTGTGTGAATTGCTCAATGCTGGTTTGGCTTATTCTTCTGTTAAGGCCCACTTATCAGCTATATCTGCTTGTCTGCCTTTATCGCTTCCTTTAGCTTCTAGGTTTGAAGCTAAACAATTCCTTAAGGGTGTCCTTCATATTATGCCTCCCAAGAAGCCAGTTCCTCCACTCTCAGATCTTAATTTTGTTTTGGAAAAACTGACTCTGGCTTCTTAGTCTGCAGCATCAGCTTCCTTGCAAAATTGCTCTTGGAAGACTGTTCTTTTGTTACTTTTTGTTTCACAAGGACAGGGTGTCCTTGCAGTACTAATCCTTTTTCATGCCCAAGGTGGTGAATGAGTTGTCCCTTAATCAGTCTATTTATTTGCCCACCTTTTTTCCCTTCTCCACAATCTGCTAGTGAGATGGTGCTGCACATGTTGGGTGTGCGCAGACAACTTGGATTTTATTTGGGTAAGACTAAGACTATTAGGAAATCTGATCAGCTCTTTATTTCCTTTCATTCCTGGTCCTTGGGATTAGCTGTATCCAAGCAGACTATTTCTTGGATTTCAAAAGCTATTTTTGTTGCTGTTTTCATGGTAAGAGCCTTCCTTTTTATGTAAAGGTTTGTTCTACTAGAGCTGTGGCTTCTTCTGGTGCTTTTTTCAAAGGTTTGGATACTAACTCTATTCTTGAGGCAGCTACCCTGGACTTCTATGCATACTTTTACTAAGCATTACAAGTTGGTTGGAATTTCCAGAGCTGGTTTTGCTACGGCCATCATTCATGGCTTCCTAGAGAGCTCTGCTGGTCCTTCCTCCTCCCAAGTTTCTTCATGAGCTTTGGCCCTCTCCCTAATGTTATGACTACTGCAACAGTGAAATGGAAGGACATAGTACAGTTGTATATAATCTTACCATAACGGTAGGTGTCCTCTTTTTACTTTTGCACTATTCAGTCCCTCCCTCCTTCCTCGTGGTCCGTTTCTTTCTGGATGTACTGGTTACCTCTTGGTTTTCTTTGGACTGGCTTTCCTACTGGGCTTTCAGTTCTGAGGGTGGTATGTCAGGATGTCACCTTTATGCCCTACACTATGCGAAGAGCATATGTGTGACATATGGCATACCTTAAAGCAACCCAAGTTTGGTATACTGGCCAGACGTTGGGCTGCCCTAGGCAGGGGATACCTAATGTTTTGAATACTGCAACAGTGAAGAGGACATCTACTGTTTTGTGGTAAGATTTTACACAACTGTATTTTCATCACCCTACACTGGCTATGGTTACTACAGATATCTCCCTTCTGAGGTGGGGGAGGGGTGCGTTTCAAAGGGGAGACTGTTCAAGGGACCTGGTCATCCTCAGAGACCAACGTTCATATCAGTGTCTTCGAGATGAGCGCTATTGTCCACACATTGAAGACTTTCCAGGAAGCTATCCCAAATGGTGCGATTTCATTCCAGATGGACAATGTGTCTGGTATCGGAACAAGCAGTGGGGAACCTATTCTTACATCCTATGTTGATAAGCCATGAGAGTTTGCCAGTGGGCAGTTTCCTCCCCCAGGCTGTTTATTGCAATCCAAACCCATTGAAAGTCCAACATTCTGGCAGACAGTTTAAGCAGGAATATTCTTTTTTTCACAAGTGGTCTCTGAATCCAAGGGTTGCAGCTTGGATTTTTTAGTTCTGCAGCACTGCGTGTTGTGACCTGTTTGCTTCCCTCTCCAACACCAAGTGTAGCAGCTGTTATGCTTTGGAACCCCCTTAGGGACAGTTACCCAGAAATGTTCTCTATGCATATCAACCAGTTCCACTATTTCAGGATCCTTCAGAAGGAAGCCCACTGCAAATTAACTAATCCTTGTTGCTCCCTTTTGTCTCCAAGTATGGTTCCCCCCCTCCTTTGGCCCCTTCTGAGCTATCCTTCCTTGGTGTTGGACCCCATTCTGGATATCTTTTCCCATCCATTGGGCCTGAATCTGCCTGATGTTCATACCCTCGCACTAACCGCCTGGTTTCCCCAGTTCCCTTGATGGCCTGAAATCCCAAACTTTTGGATAGTGTTGTACATATTTTATCCTCTTCCAAGAAGATGTCTGCTAGGAAGTGTATGCTAGTAAGTGGAAACATTTTGCTGTTTGGCCTGTGTCTGGGCTTGGAATCTTTTTCAGTTCCTTTGGAGGTAGTTCTAGACTTTATTGCGGATTTGTTCACTGCAGATTTCAGTTATTCCATGATTAAGGTACAATTGGCAACCATATAGAATTTTCATTGATGGTAGGGATAATGTACATTTGGCTGCTTTGATGATGTCCAGAGTTTTCCTTAAAGGCATTGTCTGTGATACCCTCTTGTTAGGGACCCCGTACCTCCTTGACATTTACTCTTTTTGTGCTGCAGGTCCACCATTTGAGCCTTCTGATACCTCTTATTTGAAGCTTTTATAATGGACGACATTGTTCCAGGTGGCTGTTACTTCTGCCAGGTGTGTGTGTCCAAATTACAGGCTTGATCTGCTATTCCTCCATATCTGGTCTTCTGTAAAGATAGTGTGTCTCTTCCCAAAGACTCTTCTTTCCTTCCAAAGCTAGCTCCCGAAAATACTTGCCTTTCAGTATTTTTTCGTTTTTTCCAGCAAGGGTGAATTGTTGGGATGTATATTGACAATTGAGATTCTCACTGGACAGGACACAGTCTTTTTCAGGAAGTCTGACCAATTGTTAATTTCCTTTTCAAACTCTAGCCTGTGTAAATCTGTTTTTTAAAGTTATGCTGTCCAAGTGGTTGTCAGACTGTATTTCCTTTGCGTACTTTTTGAGAGGTAAGACCTTGCATTGTAAAAGAAAAGGTCATGCCACCAGTGCTTTGGACACTTCTGCGGCTTTTTTCTCCACAGCTTGTTTAGATGTGTTGTGTGGCTGCCACTTGGGTAGGACCTCACACATTTGTGGCTTATTACAAGTTATATATTCAGTCGAGCTTCATTTGGTTTCACCATATTGTGCAGTTTCCTTCCTTAGAACCTCCCAGGGGTGGTATGTGGCTGGGGACAATGTAGGCTACAGGGTATCCGAATTTCTTCATATTTAGGTGACTTGTTTGTCTTTACAGAGACTTGGAATCTCTCTTGGGTGAGAGCTCTCTTACACAAGCTGGGATTCCAAGAAAATATTCAAAAGTCTTTCTTGGAGTCCTTCAAACAGGATTGTGTTCATGGGATGTCAGCTAGCCATTTCCGTTCAAAGAGCTTTTCTTCCATGGCAGAATAGACCTATATCAAGATCTATTTCTAAGGTTTTCCACTCCAACTTTAATTATTGTGAGGGAGTACCTCAGAATTTTCAGTCTCGTGGTATCTGTGATTCTCATGATAACCCTGGCAAGACTCCACATGATACAGTGGTTTCTGAAATCTCTTTGGTCCCAGCACCATCACCCTTTATTTTTTTAAATCCTATTTGTGGGATATGTCAGAAGAGAAGTCATTTGGAGACTGCACATATGCTTAAATCCAGGTCCACCCTTTTCCATCCCTGTTCCAAAGCAATCAGTTTCTTCAGATGCCTCAGACTTTGCTTGGAGAGCAGTTCCAGGAGAGATAAAAGTGGAGTGTAGGACACTAAGGACAGCTGCAGGCACACAAATATCAGGGATTTGCTAGCCCTGATCAAGGCACTCAGCTCTCCGAACCATCTTTGGTCCCCAGGACCTCTTAAAGTGGTTACAGACAATACCACAGTCATGTAGTACATCAACAAGCGAGGGGAATCCAGCTCATACACCTTTTGCAGACCAGCCACATTAGCTTGGGATATAGCTTTACAGCACAGTATCACTATATTGGCATCCTACATGCCTTCAGAAGTATCCTGGATATTAGTGCAAAAGCATGTCCAAAGTAAAGCTACCTGTCTTCCAGGTCGTCTTGCATGGAGTCCCGGAACAGAATCTTGTCATTTGAGTGTAGGGAGGAGGCAAAGAAGTCTTACTGAGGAACTCCCCACAGATGGCTCAAACCTTTTGAAGACTTCCTGATCTAGTTTCCATTTGTGAGGGTCTGCCCTTTTTCTGCTCAGCTTGCCTGCCACAGTGCAGTTCTGATGGAATCTCCCAAGATCGTTGTGGTGAATGACCCAGGCAACCGTAGTTCTCTCTTTTGGAAATGGCCAGGAACAGATGCCACAAGTTTCTTCCCAGACTGGATCTACTCATACAAAAACAGAGGTGTTTGATACACCCCAACATCAATTGATCTCTGTAATCTGTACAACTGTTTTACTGTCCTTTTTGTTGTGTGATAGAGCTGAATATCTGGTATTGTTGTGACCCTCAGTTTGCAGTGAAATCTTTCCTCTAGAGGCCTGTCTTGTTTGCTGTGTGGCAGGGAGTGAATTGGACTTGTTTAATCTGGCTAAGGGTATTCCTGCAAAACTGTTCTCGATTGGATAATTGGGCTGGTTCTGTTCTCTGCCTTTAATAGCCATAGTTTTAAATCGGATATACCTGTTTGCTGAAGCTGTTCTAAGCTGCAGAGACTGACCTGCCTGCTGTGATATTGGGAAAAGATAAGTGTTAATTTTCAATTGTCTCTGCGCTTCTCATTTAATACATATCTCTGTAATCTGTACCCTCCCCATCCACTCTGTTCTTCTGGTGGTCTTGCGTCTTGTTGGCTTTGAGTTGCCAGCCTCTGGTATAAAGTTGATACTTGGACCCCCCCCCCCCCAGTCGCATTACATCTACTGTTTTATAGTGAGAACTTGGCAAAGGCCTACCCCTTTAGCTTTTGAATGCTGAATTATCTCTATCTTCTGTCTCTTCACTTTCTACTAAAAAAAAAAGTTTCCTGCCTTTTCTGTAACTAGTCTAGTCCAGCTTATTAGTCTAGCACTTTACCAGACGACTTGTAGCAATTGTAGCACACACAAGCTACCAGCACTAAACGTTCTACAAGGAAACTCCAGTACTTATTAATGCCCACCTTGTCTAAAGGTCACTTCCCTTTGCTTTCTCCTATTAACCTGGTGAACTTGGGCATCCTGAGGCGATGTAGCAACTGCCTCGTGTACACTGATAATCCTTTCCTCTTACCTCCCAATACTCAGACCTTCGAGAGATGCACTTGTATATCCATATTGGAAGTCACGCACTCTCCAGCCAAGAATGGAATAGCTGGTCAAGAGGAGAAGGTCAACACTTGCACCACATGGAACACACAGTCCCCCAGAACACACACCAGCACTGCCTTCACATAATACACAAACCACACACCCACCTTCGTGGAGGCTGTCAATAAAAATCTACCCAAACAGCAGACTTCCAAGGCAGAAACGCACTCAACCACCACAACACACTGAGACACACAATCCTCCTAAACAATGTGCCACTCAACCAAAGCCCCTAAGGCAAAACAGCATGCCCAACACACTAGTCTTGGGTGATTTGATAGTGAGGCACACTGATGTCCCACTCACTAGGTTGAATAAGGAGAAAGTAACAGTCTGCTGCCGGTCAGGTGCCAGGATCTGCCACACAACCCACGCACTCGGGTCCCTCAACAACAGGTACAAATATGACTCTGTCATTGTACATGTGGGTGTGAATGATCTGAGACATACCTCCCTGGACTACATGAAAAGAAACCTGGAGGAGCTCTCAGATTATGTAGCCCAGGTGGGTATGACCCTAGCCCAGAGCAGGTTCCTACCATCACTCACAATGATACCACAGTACAAGCAGAAACTGATTGATTTCAACAGTTGGTTAAGTTTCTGGTGTCGTTCTAAGGGGATCCAGTATCTGTCTGCCTGGGATGATATGGTTGACAGACCTTGATGCTTTGCCAGAGATGTCTCCCTGGGCTTCCGGATACTGGCCAAGGCTCTTGCCACCCCTATAGTGCCTTTTTTAGGCGATGTTCCAAAGACCAAATTTCCACCGTAACAGCTACAAACAAGTGCAATCTGAGGGTCATGCTGCTCAACGCTAGAAGTCTAAGTCTCAAAATGCACTCACTCAAAGCACTCCTTAAAATGGAGAACATCGACATCTGTGCTGTAACAGAGACCTGGTTCAAGGCAGCAGAAAGCACCGCGCCACTACCAGCTATAACTCATTCCACACCTTTTGGCCCCAGAACTTGGAGCGAAGCTCAAAAGGCAGTGGTGTTTCCATATTCATAAAGGATGGGCATGCCTCCAGACTGGTAGCCCAACATAACGTATCAGAGATACTTCAGGTGCAGTGAACATTGGGTAAGACAGCGATTCAGGTCGTAGCCTGCTGTAGGTCCCCAACCATGTCCCAAGACTCGCACTCCACATTCCTAAGCACCCTAGAGAATATCAAGGTCCAACCCTAACACTCCCATACTGGGCCACTTCAACTACCCTTCCATTAACTGGGAAAATTACTCGTGTACCAATTCAGTTGCTCAATGATGTCCTTCAAGGATGCATCTGCAGTCCTTACAAATGGGTTGTCATGTCGTCAGGCAGCCCTTCGGTCGGCCGGATTCCAAAGTCTGGGTCTGGCCTCTGCTGGTGTCGCACTTCACCCGACGTCATAGCTGCAGTTCTTCGGGTATAAAGGCATCAGCCGACGCCATTTTCCTCGGTCTTTCTTGCCGCGTGGCCCAAGCAGAAGCTGTTCGCAAGTGCCGGTCGGTCAGATCCAGAGATTACTACTATCGAATACTACCAAGACTTCTAAAAGCTAAGTACCCGTTGGGGACTCTTTCTTGCCTCAGCCGATGTCAGAAAAAGTGAATAACTGTTTAACTTGTGGGAAACAAATACCTCATAAAGATTTCCACTCTTACTGCTTACCTTGTTTAGGCCCAGGCCACGACGTAGCAGCTTGTTTAGCCTGTGCTGCTTTCAACCGACGGTCGCTTAGACGTCGGTCGGAGTTTGCTGGACAGTTTTTCGCTCAGATTTTGCGTACATAATGCCGTCGGATCCTCCGACTTCACAAGTTGTTAAGAAAGCGAAGAAAGGACCGACACTCACGGTCCGCGGTTTCGCCGAAACCGCGGTTAAGCAAACCGAGTGTCTCTGTTTCGCCGAATCCGAGCAAATGGTTCTATCTTCAGCTGAATCCATGACTACTACCGAGGCCCCTTCTAACCTCGTTGAATCGGCCTCTGAACTTCAACCTGCTACTGTGGTTTCACAAGAATTATCGGACACCATCCCTTTGGATGTTTCAACCCTGCACGTGGTGCTGCTAGGCCGCCTGCAGCCATGTCCATAAAGGCCTTTGCCAGGGCTAAAGCAGCCAAAACTTCTAAGTCTGTGCCTGTTAAGCCCCCCTCTCACAGGCCCAGTTCCAGTTCCCAAATGCTCACTCTGGCAGAGGATCTCATCTCTTTAATAAGGGGATCCCAACCTCATCCAGACAGGGCCTCTCAACCTCCTCCAGAAAAGAGACCTAGAGCAGAGCCCCTGAGCCAGTGTCCTCAGATGATTCTTCTGATGATACAGACAATACAGACCATCCAGAGGCTCCTTTTTCTACTTATGAAGACTCGATGCTGAGGAATCGATTCCTTCTGCCTCTCCACCAGAGGAATTTTCCTTTGGGGAAACCTTACATGCCATGAGAGAGCAATTCCAATGGCAGGGGCAAGATTTCTCAGATTCAAGGAAAAGGCTTAGGACTTTTTTGCATTTACCACAACATAGGCCTTTAGCTATACCTCCAGTTCTTCCTGTTGTAGATGATGCATTTAATGATGCTTGCACTGCTCCTGATACTTTACCTCCAGCCCCTGCTAAGCCCGATAGGTTCTACAGGGTCCCGGACACACATCACCATTTATACAAGGCCCTTTTGCAGATCGAGACTATCTCCCAGGGGCCTAAGGCAGTAGCTTTGACCTCAGTTAAAACCCTCCCTCTGAAAGGGAATCCAGGTCCTTAGAGATGGGGTAAAAAGTATACACCTCTGCTACTCTCTCAGCTAGGGCATTGAACTGTCAGTTTCATATGATCCAATACCAGGAGTTTATGCTTGAACAGTTAACTAAGAAACTGTCCTCTGATGATTCTTTAGATAAGAAATATGTTCTAGAAATGGTGCATAACATTCAGCAGGTCAGTAACCATTCTTTAAAATGTGGCTATGATGCACTGGAGGCTTCCTTTAGATCAGCCATGACTGGCACAGTTATAAGAAGGCATGCATGGTTGAAAGAACAGGTCTTGCCGGATCATGTTAAAGCAAAACTATTAGATGCTCCTATGGATAAGGTCAGTTTATTTGGTTCTCCTGCTCAGCAGGTACTGAAGAAAATGGAAGAGAAGGCAAAATCTGTACAAACAGTGAAAGATTTCTTACAGGTTCAGCCTCCAAGGTTTAGCAGGAACTGGCCCTCCAAAAATTGGTCCTTTCCAGACTCCTCTAAAACACAGAGAGGCAGGAATAGGCGTTCAAGAGGCAGAAATCAATCCAGAGGAGGTGCCTACAGGGGACGCCAGTGGCAAGGTAACAACCAGCGAGGCACAGACACAACTACTACCACTGCAACAGGACAATCACAGTGACTTGGCTCTGGCACCGCCTACCAGGGAACAAATAGCAGCACCCTTAGGCAGAAAGTTGGCCTTATTTTCAAAAAACTGGCACTGCATCACAAGAGACAAGTGGATTTTGCAAACTATAGACCAAGGCTACAGGTTTCATTTCCATACTTTACCAGGAAAAAGAGGAATGCCAAACCTACCACCACATCAAAAGACAGAAGCTCTAAAACAAATAGCTCAATTAGCAAAGATGAGAGCTGTGGAAAGGGTACCATCTATGGAACAAGGAAAGGGATTTTACTCCAGACTATTCCTGGTACCAAGAAAAGAGAAAAATTGGAGACCTATTCTCGACCTGTCCGCTTTAAACGCATTCATCATTGTTCCAAAATTCAAAATGCTGACCCTACAGCAACTTCTTCCCATGCTGGGCAAGGAGTATTGTCTGGTGACTCTGGATCTCAAGGAGGCATACCTGCACGTCCCCATACGACCAAATTGCAGAAGATACCTCAGATTTCTTGCAGGATCAGAGCATTATCAATTCTCAGCATTGCCCTTTGGCTTATCTACTGCGCCCAGAGTGTTCACGAAATGCCTGGCATCAGTAATCGCTCACTGCAGGCTTCAGGGAATCCAAATATATCCATACCTGGACGACTGCCTGATACAAGCGGACAACAACAACAAGCTAACAGAAGACTTACAAAGAGTCATTTGCTTACTGCAAGCCCTGGGATACACAGTCAATATAAAAAAATCAAGACTGATACCATCCCAAAGAATAACCTTCTTAGGTGCAGAATTGGACACAGTAAAACAGATGGCATTCCTAACTGCAGAAAAACAAGAACAACTTCCTCTCTACTTCTTGGCATTAACAAAGCAGAACAAACTAACAGCAAGGGAAGTACTGCAGGCCTTGGGCTTCATGGCATCCTGCATAATCCTGGTCCCTCATGCCAGACTGCATATGAGAAAGCTACAGTGGTACCTCAAGAATTTATGGTCTCAACACAGGCACAGCCTAAAAACCAAAATACCACTAATTCCATGCCTGAAACAAGAGTTCCTATGGTGGGCTCAGGCATGCCAGTCAAACCCAGGTTTGCCCTTCCACAGCATTCAACCAAGCCAAACCATCACAACGGATGCCTCAGACCTCGGTTGGGGGGCCCACATGCTGGACAAGTGCATACAAGGCTTATGGACTCCAGATCAGCTGCACCTGCACATAAATCAAAAGGAAATGCTGGCAGTAAAACTAGCAATCCAGAATTTCAGACCATTCCTCCAAGAAGGGCAGTTGATGATAAGGACAGACAACACCACAGTCATGTGGTACATCAACAAACAGGGAGGCACTCATTCATACCCTCTATGCCGGATGGCACTGGACCTATGGAATATGGCTCTGAACTACAACATTCAGTTAAAAGCAATTTTTGTACCGGGAAAAGAAAACATCCTAGCAGACATATTAAGCAGAACTACCTCGGATGCTCACGAATGGATGCTACACCCGGACATCTTCAAGGTCATCACAAGGAAATGGGGACTGCCACAAATAGACCTATTCGCATCCCCACTCAATCACCAGCTCAAGAAATTCTGCACAAGGACGTACCACCCACTTGCTTGGAAGGTGGACTCTCTATCCTTCAGTTGGAAAGGCCTGACAGCATATGCATTCCCACCTCTTCCTTTGATGCACAAGGTGCTATTGAAAATCAAAGAGGAACGTCCAAGGATCATTCTGATAGCTCCAGACTGGCCAAGACAACATTGGTACCCATTACTGAGGAGCATGTCTCGGGGGGGAAATGTGGACACTACCCCTGATTCCTTTGCTGTTAACTCAGAGCGGCTACAACACCCTGCATCCAAACCTGAAAACTCTGCAGCTGACTGCCTGGAACATTACATAAGAGCAACTAACCCAGATTTATCCCAAAGGGTTAAAGACATTATCCTTGTGGCCCGCAGACCTTCAACAAGAAGGAACTATGCAGGAAAATGGAAAAGGTTTCTCATTTGGAGTACTGAAAGGGGAAAAGATGCGTCAAAGGTAGACATTGCCAACATCCTGGAGTATTTGGCAGAACTTTTCCATACAGGCCTGTCCTATTCCTCCATCAAGATACATGCATCAGCTATTTCTCCAGAATACAGCTTCGATCCCCTGTCTTCTCAAGATCCTCTACTCAGGCAGTTTCTGAGAGGAATTAAAAATGTAAAACCTCCTAGGAAACCACCATTACCAGCATGGGACTTGAACTTTGTGCTAGAAAAATTGACACTCCCCTTCGAACCAGCAGCAACAGCAGATCTTCAACACCTATCCTGGAAAACTGCTTTTCTGCTGGCAATTACCTCAGCAAGAAGGGTTTCTGAGCTACAGGCTTTAATGGCAGTACAACCCTTCCTAATCTTCCATCAAGATAGAGTGTCCATGAGAACAAATCCTACATTTATGCCTAAGGTGGTATCCAGAGTATCTTTAAACCAGGCTATCCACCTACCGACCTTCTTCCCCAATCCACAGAACAGGGGGGAAAGACTGCTGCATACTTTGGATGTACATAGACAGTTGCGCTACTACCTGGACAGAACCAAGGGCAATAGAAAAACTGACCAGCTTCTGGTAGCATATGCAACAGGAAGGGAAGGAAAAGCAATTTCAAAACAGACAATCTCCAAGTGGATAGGAAATTGCATCAGATTCTGTTACTCCTACCATGGAAAGCAAACTCCACAGAACATAAGGCCTCATTCTACAAGGGCTACAGCCACTACCACAGCTTTCTTACGAGGAGTGGCTACCAAGGACATTATAGAGGCTGCTACCTGGACCTCCGTGCATACATTTGCCAAGCATTATAACTTACCTTTATACTCTAGATCCCGAGCAGGGTTTGCCACTGCTGTTTTGCAAGGGATCCTAACTACACCATAATTTCCTCTTCCTCCTCCCCTAGTTTGGCTATGGTATTCTACCCATTTAGGACTGCAGATGCATCCTTGAAGGACATAGTACAGTTTTGTACCTACCATAAATGTAGATGTCCGAACAGGAATGCATCTGCAGTCAGGATTACCCACCCTCCTTCCCCTCTGTGGTATTCCTAGGGTATTTGCCCATCTAATAGCTAGCTGGGGGGATCTCTTATGGTGTATTTGTTTGTATATATGTACATACATGCTTATTTTTTGTGTTTGCCTTCTACTATTTGGAAACAGTAGCATTTATCCAAAATTTAGCTATCCAAGAGGGCAACTGGCATTTGGGGCAAGAAACACTGAGGAAAATGGCGTCGGCTGATGCCTTTATACCCGAAGAACTGCAGCTATGACGTCGGGTGAAGTGCGACACCAGCTGAGGCCAGACCCAGTCTTTGGAATCCGGCCGACCGAAGGGCTGCCTGACGACAGGACAACCCATTTGTAAGGACTGCAGATGCATTCCTGTTCGGACGTCTACATTTATGGTAGGTACAAAACTGTACTTTTCCTACAATTCATTAATTCCAGTGCCCTGGATCAGCTCGCTGTTACCTCCACTAGAGGTAGCAACATCCTTGACCTGGTCATTACTAACATGGACGACAGTTGCTCTATACCATTAGTCAACTCCTCCCAGGTTGGATCACCTTAATCCACATCCCTCCCACCCCACCCATGCAATTGGAGAACAGCTAGATGACCACCGAATCGTACACTAATGCCCTGTGCGAACAAGTACACAAATGCATGGATCTCGCCATACCCAATAGAACCAAGATGCTCTCCTCCAAAAAAAGGAAGCAAATCTGGTGGTCCCCTGCCATAAACAAACTCTACAAGAGCAGGAGGAAACTGATTCAGAATAAGGTGAAGGCCCAAGACCGGAAAAACTCCCTTATTGATCTCAACAAGTTGAGATCCCTCATCAAATCCTCTAAAGCTAGCTATGAAAACAGAATTGCAACAGACAGACCACCACAAGGCCTACTATAGTTATGTAAATCTCCACATCAATACCCAGATTTCCCGGAGCTTTTGCACAATGGCACCTCCTATACCGAGCCACAGATATTGCAAATATACTGACCAGACAGATTCACTGCCAACTTTACCCCTCTCTCCCCCCCACCAAAGGACCAATTACAATACCAGTAGATTGCCAGGCACTCAGTATTACTGCTGCAAAGGTTAAAACAGCACTGTCCAAGGCCAAGAATACAGCTTCTATGGGACCTGGCAATATCCTTGGCTGTGTTCTACATGAGCTACAGAGTAAACTGGCACCTCACCTGTATGCCCTGTTCAATCATAGCCTCACCTCAGGCTTTGCCCCTACCAAATGGCGCACTGCTACAGTCACCCCTCTCCACAAAGGAGGAGCGAATACAAACCCTGGGAACTATCGCCCGAATAGCCTGAGTAGTCTGATATGCAAAGCTATGGAATGCATCATTATGGACTTAATAAACCAGGATATAGGGAATCTCCAAACTCTGGATCAAACAGTTTGGTTTTGTGAAGGGTAGATTATGCCTGCTCAACCTGGTCGACTTCTTTGAGCCAGTCACCAGAGCTGTGGATGAAGGCAAGATGGTTCATGCAGCCTGCCTTGATCTGGCCAAGGCCTTTGATGCCATTCCCTACTCAGGAATCATTGAAAAGCTCACTAAGCTGGGCATCAACCCCTATATCACTAGGTGGGTTGCAAACTGGCTCACAGGTAGAATCCACAGTGTGAAAGTAGCTGACTCGTAAGTCAGACTGCCAGCCAGTCACGAGTGGAGTCCCACAGGGTTCGCTCCTGGGTCATCTCCTGTTTGGTATCTACTTCTCTGAAGTCCAGGCCAACACAAAGGGACTCTGGCTGACAAAGTTCACAGACTGTTGCAAGTTGGGTGCCATAATTAACTCCCAGAGTGATGCTGACATCCTACAAAAAAGCCTCACTGAGACCAACAACTGGTGTCGGAACCATGGCATTAAGCTCAATGCCAAGAAGTGTTGTCATCCCCTTTGGGAAAAACCCAGTTCCCATAAATTACCACGTCGATGGTAGTCCACTGAACACAGAAGGCGTTGGAGATCTGGGAACACAGGTTGACCACAACCTCTTTTGACCACCATATTGCCACTGTGGTCAGAAAGTCCTGTGGCACATCTCATTACTAAGGGTTTTGCATCCAGGAAAAAGAGGTCATTGTCTCCCTCTACTCTTCTCTCATTAGGCCAGTCCTAGAGTACAATGCCCCATTTGACATGTACCTCACTAGACACCTGCAACAACTGGAGAGACCGCAAAAGTACCTCACAAAGAGGATCCTAGGCCTTAAACACTTGTCCTAACTGGACAGACTCAAAAAAATTCCCAGCTATTCTCCGTCTCATATTGCCTACTTAGAGGCAATCTCTGCTTGACTTACAAAGCTATGTCTAACCCAGCTCTGTTAGAAGTGCTACATCTAAAGAAATCCCAGTCCCTCTGCACTACATGCTCCATAGACCTCAACCTCATTACCATGATCAACAGAACAAGCTGGAGGGACAGGTTCATAACCCAGAAGCTGCCCATGCTATGGAATATACTTCCCATACATATCGAGCAGAGCACCTCACTGACCCTCTTCAAGAGAAATCTTGAGTGGATGGGAAATAGAAAATTTACCCCGGGGATCACTCTAGTGACTCTACTCGACAGAGGCACTGGGAACTAAGGATAGGTGGCACGATGCCAGGGTAATCCTATGCGCTAGGCTTGTAAAGGCTCCAGGGCCATTAGCCTAGTACACACCTATGAACCTGTGAATGGTAGGGTCTTAATTCCTTTTAGGCACCAGTTTACTGAGGACTTGCAACAAGGAGTAATGGAAGAAAGCCTGCTACTAGAAAATCGTATATATCCCATATTAAAAAATGGAAGATTTTCTGGTTTGTGCCAAGAACATAACAGCACCAAGTCAGGGCTAGTTGTTCTGTGGTTGTACAATATTTGTGAGTTACTGTGCCCTGTCATTTCTTATACCTCTATCAAGGTTCTTTTATCAGCCCTTTCAGCATGTCTGTTCATGGATCCTCCTCTTTCAGTGCGGTCTCATGACAAAATGTTTTTGAAAGGGATTTTGCATAATAGGCCTTCATGAAAACTGATAGCCCCTCCTTGGTATCTTAATTTGTGTTAGAGAAGCTATCACTTGTTCCATTTGAACCATCTGACTTTGAGTTTCTTAACCTGGAAAACAGTTTAACTGATTGCTCTGACCTCTACAAGAAAGGGTATTTGAGTTGCAAGTTCGTATGATGAGTCAACCCTATCTCATTTTTATAGGAAGTGTTTCTTTGAGACTAATTCTTCTTTAAAAGTGGTGTTCACATTTACTGTAAGCCAAATTATTCATCTCTTCTTTTTTTTTTTTTTTTTTTTTTTCCTGGCCCTAAAAGTGATGGAGAAAGGATACTCCATACTTTGGATGTCCACAGACAACTCTGGTACTATCTTCGGATCTGTTCATTTCTTGTGAAGGTAAGAAGGGACAGCCTGTGCCAAATCAGACTATTTCCAATTGGTTGTCTAAGGCTATTCCCTTTTGGTGTACTTACCATAACAAAACCGTTCCAGGTAAGGACAGGGCTTTGGCTTCATCTTTTTGGGCTGTTCCAGAAGTATTCTAGAAGTCACTATTTGGCCCTCTGCATATACTTTTACAAAGCACTGTAAGCTTGATTCCCTGTCTAGGTCTAGATCATTCTTGCTAGGACCATTGTCCAGGGGCTGTTAACTCTCTCCTTCCACCTCCCAAATATAGTTAGCTATGGTAATCTACCCATAGAGCTAAGGCTGCTACAGCAGCAATCAATATGATGAACATAGTGCAGTTGTGTAAGTTAACTTACCTTAACAGTAGATGTTTAAGTGATCACTGCTGCACTAGCAGCTCCGTCCTTCCCTTCACCCTCTTGTTCTTTTGGTGTGCTTTTTTTGCCAGGGTGTGAACATTTTTTGGTTGTTTTTTTGTTGCTCCTAGCTTTGTCCTTTCGGGACTCTACCTCCTTCTCTCTGTTGGCAGGAAAGCTCTGAAAAACTTCACATCTAAATTTGTCTTTTAGTTGTCCTAGCTCGTGCTGCCCGATGGTTTGGGGGCATGAAAGGTGCCCTGATTCTTTGGAAGGTAGCGGGCTGTTTATATGCTTGGCAGAATATAACCCATGTAGCTAAAGCTACTGTAGCAATGAACACTTGAGCATCTACTGTTATGGTAAGTTTACTTATAATTGTACTCTTATAGGTTCATAGGTTCATACTAGGTTATCTGCCCTGGGGCATTTATAAGCCTAGCCCGATTGTGTTTGGCTTACGCCACCCCTTGATTTGAGTATACTGTGCCCTTTTTAAAGTTTAGTTTACTGTGCCTCTGTCTAATAATGGCACAGAAGTAATCCCCGGGACAAACCTACTATCACCCCATCCACTCATCAAGATTCTTCTTGAAGAGAGTCAGTGAGATGCTCTGCCTGACATGAATTGGAATTCTATTCCAGAGCGAAGGTATTCTGGTAGGTACATCTCACACTTCAGTTTGTAAAAGTGTTCTGCAAGTACATTTGTAAAAACTGGGTTTGCTCATCTTGAATTTTGAGTATTAAGGGTGATGTTCATCGTGTTTCACTGTTGCAGTCATGACTGTAGGGTTCTCCCCTGCCGGCAGGCAGTCCTCGGTCGGCCAGAATCCCAAAGTCTGGGTCCGGCGTCGGCTGCTCAGCCATGCTCCCTGACGTCAGAGCACCAGGAGTAAAAGCTGACAGCCGACGCCATGTTCTCCAGTCTTTCTTGCCGTGCGGTGATAGCAGTTCGCAAGTGCCGGTCGGCTGACTCCTGACAATTTTTTCTAAATGTACTTCAGTCCGAAGACTTTCTTCTCCTACTCAAAGCTAAGTACCCCGTTGGGGAAACTTTTTTCTTGCTCCAGTCCGATGTCAGAAAAAGTTAATAATTGTATTTCATGTGGGAAGCAAGTACCTCATAAGGATTTTAATTCTTACTGTATTCCTTGCTTAGGCCCTGAACACGACGTAGCTAGTTGTCGGTTTTGTGCTAGATTTAATCAACGTACGTTTAAACGAAGGTACGATTTTGCATTTCATTACTTCGGTAGGCGTTTTAATTACAAAATGTCTGACACTGTTCCGGCTACCGGAGTTCACAAACGACACAAGGATAAAGACAGGCCTCCGAGGTCCAAATCAGACGATATTGTACAAGCAGAGCCAGCTTCAGGTTCGGCCATCGTCAGTGAGGCGCTTTTGCAGCCCCTGTCATCGGCCATTTCGGAACAGATGGCCGAAACGGACTCCCACAAGGAGCCAACTAGGCCTTTGAATATTTCTGTTGCAGGACCTTCGGACAATGCTCCTTCGGATGGGTCCGGAGCCGCTGTGCAGGTACTGGCTTCCGAAGGGGTTTTCAGGTCTACTCCGCTTCTAATAAAGGCAGAGCCCAAGACAAAGGCAAAGACTCCTTCCAAATCAAAGACTACAGCCCAGGCCTCTTCTGATCTGGGACCCAAGTCTCAGAAACAGTTACTTAAGATGTCGGAGGACTTACTGTGATTAGGGGTTCACATTCCCCTCCAGATAAAAGGCCAAGGCAGGAAGTGTATTATGACTCCTCTGATCAGGCTTCTGTTTCTTCAGTTTCTTCTGACCAGGAATATTCTTTCCCTCCTTATGAGGATTCTGATGCTGAGGAATCCATTCCTTCAGCTTCTCCCCCTGAGGATTTCTCTTTTGGGGAAACTTTACATGAAATGAGGGAACATTTTCACTGGGAAGGACAGGAGTACTCAGAATCTAAGAAAAGACTTAGGGATTTTCTTCTTCCCCAACGTAGACCGTTGGCTATCCCTCCTATTTTGGATATTGTGGATGATGCTTTTTCGGAGGTTAACTTAACTCCTGACTCTCTTCCTCCAGCTCCTGTTAAGCCAGACAGATATTATAGGGTTCCTGATTCCCACCAGTTTTTATACAAGAATCCTACTGCTGACCCTGAAACCATTTCTCAGGGTCCTAAGGGGGTTAAGGCCGCTACTGCTAAAAAAACCATTCCCACTGAGAAGGATTCCAGATCTTTAGAAAGATGGGGCAAAAAAGTGTACACTTCTGCTACTTTATCAATTAGGGCTTTAAACTGTCAATTTCATATGCTGAAATACCAGCAATTTCTTCTGTCTGTTTTGAAACAAAAGCTAACTTCCAATGTGAGAGTGTTCAATCTCGCCGTTTGTTCTTACACATGGGTTCGGAGCTGATCCTCGGTTCCGAGTTGGCCGCCTAGCAAAGCTCTGCATCGAGAAGAAGCTTGAGACCAACCTGTCTCCCACAATTCCCTCTGCCCTTACCTCAGATCTAGTTTGCCGCTGCAATGTTCGCATCGTTTTCGATGAGCTCAGACAAACTGGCAGATAAGATACCTTTTTTCTAGGATTCTTAGAAAACTCTTTAATATTTCCAATTTGAGACCTTATTAGTGTGTGTGTGTGCGTGAGTCAGGGGTTCCTTAACTTTCTATATATTATATTATATAGAGTTTTAGTTAGGTTTCCCTCTGGGCCTACCCCACCCACTAATTCTTCTGGATTTGATTAATCATAATAGCCCTTTTTTGATTGCTATTGACTTTGTTAGGGTATAACTTGTTGGTACCATCCTTGGTGTTTTTTGGTTGTGACTGTTTTTCAAGTTTATTCAGAACTGTGTGTGTGTGTATATATATATATATATATATATATATATATATATATATATAAAGTTTTACTGGCTTTGACAAATTACCTGATTTGACTGTTTTTTGCTTAAAAATGTCTGAAAAAGCAAAGTCTGGGTTCAAAAGGTGCCAGTGTGGACAGAAAATGTCTGTCACAGATAACCATAGCTCCTGTGTCTACTGTCTTGGCCCTCTCCATCTGCAAGAAGACTGTTCTATTTGTCATTCTTTCAGTGGAAGGGTCATGACAGATAGGCGCAGGAAGCTTATGGACAGAGGTCTTTTGAAGCCTGCTTTTCAAGAGGCTCTTGATAAATCAGACCAGGCATCTAAATCCTCGAAGGAGTCCAAGACTTCGGAGCCCATGTCATCGGCTCCGAGCTCTTCATTTAAGGTTTGTTCACCGGTTCCACAGGCTTCGGGGCAGAGTGTCGAACTCCTGTCTGTCACTGAGTCTTGGAACTGGTGACGGAGCTTCCACCTCCTGTGCTTTTAAGGTCGGCGCCGTCTTCGATTCCTTCGACTCGTTCTTCCAGACCCCTCTCCGACGTAGATCGTGTGGTGCAGAAGTTAATGGAGAATACGGCCTTGTCCAAACTCATCTCAGTCTCCTCCCAGTTGGTGTCGAGACTCTAAGGCCTTCCTTTATCTCCATCTGTTCCTCCTCTGAGGCCTACTCAGCCTTCGGAGCCGGGAGAGGCTGATCTGATGATCGTGGAGCCCTCTGTGCCGGAGCCGTCTTTCTCTCAGTCTGCACCGTTCACCTCGACTCCGTCTGATCCATTACCGGAATCGCGGAGCCGACGATCAATCCTTGGTTCCGGGACCGAGAGTCGAACCGATGTTTCGGTTCCGACTCTCCCTCTCGGTGCCTCGGCACGGATCACTTTGGCTCCGTCCTCTGGGTCGATACCCTTGGCCTCTGCGTCAGGGATTCCTCCGCCTTCTTTGGAACCGGGGGATTCCTCGGCTTGGGGCCCAGGGGCCTTCGACCTTATGAGGAAGGTGCTGTCGAATCAGACAACCACTTCAGCAGAGACAGCTTCTCCCTCCCATAAAGGCCCGTTATCCTCTTCTGCACCTACGGATACTCAAAAGCATCGAGCACCAGTGTCTCAGCCGCTCCCAGAGGGAGCCCCCTCTTCCTCGGATGCCCCCCCCCGAGGAAGTCCCGAGGAAAAGATTGTGTAAGAGGAGGCACTTGGATTCTCCACAAGAGTCCTTAACATCGGACACTGACTTGGAGGAGTCAGAAGGGACCCAAAATCACCCTCAGAGGATGTCTCCTTTACTGACATCCTAGAGATCCTAAAACAGAGGTGATTGGCAAGCCCTACCCCCTTCTGAAGATGAGTCAGTCTTGCTGAAGGCATTCGGTGCTCGCCCTTCTTCCTCCTGGGTCACTCCGCCCTTCGATGAGTTGATGGATTTGATTGCTCGAAGGGCGTGGGAGACACCTGACACAGTGGAGCCAGTCCCTAGAAAGCCTAATAAATATATTACGGCCCCTCAGGACAAGGCATACCTCACAAAGGGAGTTCCAGTGGATGCTATGGTGGCGGCAGCTGCCACTAAAAAGGAGATGTCTGAATCTTCCTCATCTGTCCATCCGCCTAACAGAGATTCTAGGACTATGGACAGGTATGGGAAGCGCATTTTTAGTTCAGCGACTTTTTCCATGCGATCGCTGAACTATTTGACACATTTCACACGTTTACAGAGGGATCTAGTCAAAGAGTTGGGAGATACCCTCCAGGGTACTACAGATGCTGCTGTCGAAAAGGTAACAGCACAGCTCAATACCCTTACATCAATTGTGAACTCGTCCATGAGGCTCATCTCATGCAGCAAGGGTCGAGTAGGGCTGCGGCTTCAGCGATTGCTCTTCAGACAATCCTGGATGCGCTTATGCTCCTTGGAAGCATTCAAGTCTTCCTTTACTAACGCCCATTTGATGGTGCCACTCTCTTTGGCCCCAAAGTAAAGGAGACCCTTACCCGGTGTGAGCAAGAGGAAAGACTCTGTCTGCTGTCGGAGTCTGTTTTCCACCCCATCCAGACCGTACCCCAAAGGGCAACGAGGTGGGAAAATGTGGTTTGAAACCCCAGGGTTCTTTCCCAAGAACACAGGGTGATGCCCTCCAGAGGCAGAGGGGGCAGAAGTGGAAGACGCCGCTCTGGCGGCAGAGGGGTCCGCAAACCAAGGTGACAGGGATACTCCTGGGAAGCCTTTCCAGCACTCCTGAAGGAGGCCCGACTGTCCTGCTCTGGAGGCAGTCGGGTCGCTAGCTTTATACCCTCAGGCCTGGCAAAGTCTTACCTCAGACAAATGGGTAAAAAGCATTATTACCAGAGGTTACAAAATTCCATTTCTATTTCCCCTGTTACCGCAGAAAATATTCCCAGATGTACCACCCCATCTGCGAGAACCTGCAGCTATAGAAATTTCAAAGCTGCTAGAAAGAGTCATCCAACCAGTCCCGGCGGACCAAAGAGGATTCGGAACTTACTCAAGGTTCTTTTTAGTTCCAAAAAAGACAGGGGACTGGAGGCCAATTCTGGACCTAAGCTATCTCAAT
This sequence comes from Protopterus annectens, assembly GCF_019279795.1. Lineage (NCBI taxonomy): Eukaryota > Metazoa > Chordata > Ceratodontiformes > Protopteridae > Protopterus > Protopterus annectens. The sequence goes on along the minus strand of NC_056742.1, from coordinate 309,752,879 downwards.
ACCTTCGTCAAGAAAGAAAAGTTCCGGATGGTCACGCTTCAATCGATCCTTCCATTCTTACAGAAGGATGACTGGATGTGCTCAATAGATCTCAAGGACGCATACTACCACATCAAAATGGCCAGAGCGTCCAGGGATCACTTGCGCTTCAGGCTGGGAGCCAGTCACTATCAGTTTCGGGCCCTGCCCTTTGGTCTAATCTCAGCCCCCAGGGTTTTCACCAAATGCATGGCAGTGGTAGCGTCTCACTTGAGACTCCTAGGATTCCAGGTGTTTCCATATCTGGACGACTGGCTCCTTACTGCCACCACCGAGCGTCGACAGATACAGGCCAGGAATTACACACTCGAACTTTGTGTTCAACTCGGAATTTCCATAAATTTCGAAAAATCTGCATTACAGCCGTCACAGCATATCTCATTCATAGGAGCAGATTTGGATACCCGTTGCTTGATTCTAAGACTTCCCCCAGAAAGAATAGCCTCTCTACAAAATCACATATCTCTACTCCTGTTGTCCAAGAAATCCCCGGCCAAACTGGTTCTGAAAGTTTTGGTTCTCATGTCGGCTTCCCTCATTGCAGTACCCTTGGGAAGACTGCACATGAGAGTTCTTCAATGGCTGCTGTTCGCACAATGGTCGTTCCAACAGTTACCGCTGACCTTTGCATCTAAATTCACATCACAAACATCTGCAAGACACACCTATCTTGGTGGCTACAGAATTGCAATCTCACCGGCGGCCGACCGTTTGTGCTACCCACTCCAACAGCTACGGTGACCACGGCCCTTCCCTGATAGGGTGGGGGGGCATCTTTCAGGGACAGACAGTCCAAGGCGAATGGACCAATCTAGAGTACAACCTGCACATCAATGTTCTGGAGATGAGGGCAGTGTTCCTAGCATTGCAACACTTTTCCCCCCTTCTACCTCTAGGGACCATTGCAGTTCAAACGGACATGTCCGTAGTCTGGTACATAAACAAGCCAGGGGGAACCAAATCTTACCAGTTGTGCAGAGAGGCCATGAGAATTTGGCAATGGGCAGAGTCCACGGGTCGCTTTCTGATAGCAACGCACATCCCGGGGTTATCCAACGTCATAGCGGACAGGTTGAGCAGAGCCATCCTGTTACCTCACGAGTGGTCCCTCAAACGGACAATAGCGGACATGATATTCCGCAAGTGGGGCCAGCCTTGCTGCGATCTGTTTGCGTCTCCAATGAACGCCAAATGCAGAAGCTACTTCGCCCTATTACCCCTGCCAGGGGAAGTCCCCAGGGACGCTCTGATTCACGATTGGCCCCCGGGTCTCCTGTACGCCTTCCCTCCTTTACCTCTGATACCAAGATTTCTGCAGAAAGCCAAGAATCTGGAAAGGACTGTAATTCTCATTGCCCCATTCTGGCCTCGTCAAATTTGGTTTCCCTTTCTTCAAGCACACCAAATACGGGAGCCCTGGATCCTGGACCCGGAGCCAGATCTACTGACCCATTCGTCAGTGGCTCCCCACCCGTCGCTCCTGTCCCTCAGACTAGCAGCTTGGCTGCTCCGCTTTCCTTCTTAGCCAGGTCTGATCTTCTTTCTCCTGTGGTTCAGAACATTCTAGTAGCCTCTCATAAAGCTTCCACTACAAAAATTTACACTAGTAAGTGGAAGCGTTTTGTATACTGGGCAACTGCACAACATTTAGATCCCTTAATAGCCCCACTAAACAAAGTTTTAGAGTTTCTATCCATGCTATTTCACCAAGGAGCTTCTCCTGCCACCTTGAGGGTTCAATTGGCTGCTATTTCAAACTTTCATGTAGGAGAAAATGGAGCACCTATTACGACTCATAGACTTTGTAAGGCTTTTCTAAAAGGGTCTTTTCATATTAGACCACCAGTCAGGTTTCCTACAGCTCTGTGGAATCTAAACCTCCTGTTATCCCAACTAATGCTACCACCCTTTGAACCAGCCTCGTCCTGTTCTTTAAAGTTCTTGTCATGGAAAACTCTTTCTAGTAGCTATCACTTCAGCCAGACGAGTGTCAGAACTTCAAGCTCTTTCCATTAAGCACCCATATTTGATTTTTCACCCTGATAGGGTATCCCTACGCACCAACCCGTCCTTTTTTCCCAAGGTTTGTTCAGTCAACAACATTAATCAGTCCATTGAACTCCCCACATTTTTAAAGAACCATTCCAATAAGCTGGAATATGTGTTACACAAGTTGGATGTTCATAGACAACTCAGATTCTACCTAGATAGAACAAAGGATCACAGAACAGCAGACCAACTCTTTATAGCCTTTGCAGACAGCAGAAAGGGCATGGCAGTGATGAAGCGTACCCTCTCCCAATGGCTATCTGATTGTATTACTTTTGTTTATACTGCTACTGAGCAGAGTTTGCCCACCAAACCGAAAGGACATTCTACTAGATCAGTCTCTACATCCCTGGCTCATGCGGCCCGCCTACATTTGGATACTATTTGTGCGGCCGCCACTTGATGTAAACCACATACGTTCATCACTCATTACAAAGTGGATAGGATTTCCAGGGACAGGGCAATCTTTGGTTCCACTGTGCTCAGGAACATTCTTCAGTGAGTCTCTCAGGGTCACGGAGCTAGGGACGCTACCCATGTGTAAGAACAAACGGCGAGATTGAACTCACTCGCATAAAGAAGTTATGTCCTTACCATAACGTTCCATGTGGAGTGTTCATCTCACCTTTGTTCTTACATTCCCACCCTCAGGTCTGGAAGAACGTCCAGTTTAGAGGTCTGGTTTTGTTCTTCCGCTTCTGATTTCTCTCTGCTGTTGCTGCTGGTTTCAGCTACGCCTTGGTATGTATGTTTGTATGTGTTCATCCCTGTTGGGATCTGGTATTGTTTTGCAAACTAGATCTGAGGTAAGGGCAGAGGGAATTGTGGGAGATAAGTTGGTCTCGAGCTTCTTCTCGATGCAGAGCTTTGCTAGGCGGCCGACTCGGAGCCGAGGATCGGCTCCGAACCCATGTGTAAGAACAAAGGCGAGATGAACACTCCACGTGAAACTTTATGGTAAGGACATAACTTCTTTTTTCCGCCTGTGCAGATAAGGAATTACATGACTTAATGCATGCCACTGAACAAGTTGGGAAGCATGGTTTACACTGTGGATTTGATGCCTTGGTGGCTTCTTGTAGGGCTGCTGTCTCTGGTACAGTCATTAGAAGGCATGCTTGGTTAAAGGAACAAAACTTGCCAGATCAAGTAAAAGCTAAGTTATTGGATGCTCCTGTTAAGCATAATGTTTTGTTTGGATCTAAGGCTGAAGAGGTGATAAAGAAGATGGAGGACAAGGCAAAATCCATGCAAACGGTTAAAGATTTCTTACAAGTACAGCCACCCAGATTTAGTAGGAATTGGCCTACAAAAAATTGGTCCTTTCCCAATTCAGACAGGCCTCCGAGGGGTAGATACAGACGCTCCTGAGGAAGGCCTCAAACGCAAGCCTCTTATAGACCAAGACAGTGGACTGCTTCCACCCCTAGGGGAGGAGAGGAGGAAAGATCGCATGCTCATAGAAAACAGGCGCAATGACTCCCTCTGTTGGGCTGCAGGAACTTCTTGCCTGGAAGCCCCCCTCGGAGGAAAACTTTCTCTTTTTCACCTAAATTGGACTCCTATAACCCAAGACAAGTGGGTTCTGGATGTGGTTTCAAGAGGTTACAAATTCCATTTTCATACCCAACCAAGACCAAGCAGATGCCCAGATCTTCCAAAACATCCATGGTTAGAGGCCTTAAACCAGGTAGAAGCTCTCTTAGCTATGAAAGCCATAGAACTGGTTCCACTTTCAGAAATGGGACAAGGTTTTTACTCCAGGCTCTTTCTAGTCCCCAGAAAGCAAAATTCATGGAGACCCATTCTGGATCTGTCAGTCTTGAACACTTTTCTCGAGATAAAAATTCAAGATGCTTACTCTATAGCAGCTACTTCCAATGCTGACCAAAAATGCATGGATGGTAACTTTGGATTTAAAGGAGGCATATTTACACATTCCCATCAGGCAGGAATGCAGAAAATACCTCAGGTTCAAGGCCGGATCGAGGCACTATCAATTCTCTGCTCTGCCCTTTGGATTGTCTACTGCGCCCAGGGTCATCACCAAATGCCTGGCTCCAGTAGTAGCTTATTGCAGACTCAAGGGAATTCAAATTTACCCTTATCTGGACGACTGTCTTATTCAGGCAGACAGCAAGAATGTCTTACTCCAGCATCTAGAATTTGTTCAGAATCTTCTCAAGTTCCTGGGATTCACTGTAAACATAAAAAAGTCAAATTTGACACCCTCACAACAGATAACTTTTCTGGGTGCTCTTCTAAACACAACAACCCAGATGGCATTTCTGACATACGAAAAACAATTACAGCTGGCTTCAACTTTCAAAACTTTGGCAACATTAACTCAGCTATCTGCAAGGAAATTCCTGCAGGCTTTGGGTTACATGGCCTCCTGCATCCTTCTCGTACCATATGCAAGACTACATGAGGGAAAATACAGTGGTACCTAAAAAAGTGTATGGTCTCAGCATTGCCACAGTTTAGACATATACAGATCACCGTCCTGCCTTGTCTTCAAAAGGAATTCATTTGGTGGTCCAAGGCATGTACTCTAAACAAAGGAAAACCCTTCAGTCTGCCTCCAGCCAGTCAGATACTAACCCTGGACGCCTCAGATTATGCATGGGGAGCCCATTTGCAGGGCAACTGTCTGCAGGGCCTTTGGACAAAGGATCAGAAGCACCTGCATATCAATTTAAAGGAAATGTTATCCGTTCAGAACGCTCTCTTGGCCTTCAGGAATCTTCTACAACCAGGACAACTACTGATATGGACAGACAACACCACAGTTATGTGGTACATAAGCAAGGGGGATCACATTCCTATCCCCTTTGCAGACAAGCCATGAATCTATGGAACACAGCTCTAGCTTGCAAACTGGACCTTCAAGCTCAGTTTCTACCAGGGAAGCAAAACTTCCTGGCAGACAGTCTGAGCAGAAACCTGTCGGACCCAGACGAATGGATGCTGGACACTGAAATATTCAAGATGATTACAGCAGTCTGGGGATGTCCTCACATAGACCTCTTTGCATCCCACCTCAATCATCAACTACAGATTTTTTGCACCAGGACATTCCACGAACTAGCTTGGAAAGTGGATGCACTATCATTCAGTTGGAGAAACCTCTCTGGGTATGCCTTCCCGCCTCTACCTCTTCTTCCACGGGTGTTATTAAAGATCAAACAGGACAAGCCCAAGATGATGATTTTGCTGGCCCCAAATTGTCCTCAACAGTTCTGGTACCCAACACTGAAAAAACTTTCTCTGGAGCCCCCTTGGGTTTTACCACAGACTCCGAACCTTCTGTCCCAACATCAGGGTCAGGTTCTGCACTCCCATGTCAAAACTCTCAGCCTGGCGGCCTGGTTAATCCAGGGTCTATGATTCATTCTCTCCTACCCAAGCAGGTTATGGATGTCATTTTAGAAGCCAGACGTCCTAGCACTAGAAAATCTTATGCAGGAAAATGGAAAAGATTTTGCTCCTGGATGCAGGCTCAGGATTCGGATCCTCTTATTCCTAACATTCCTCTGATTTTACTTTACCTGACAGACCTCTTACATAAGGGTCTCTCTTTCTCTTCCATAAAGATACATGCCTCTGCTATTTCTGCTCATTATAGTACAGACCCTCCAATCTTTTCCCACCAGCTCATGAGACAGTTTCTCAGAGGAGCTAAGAACTTAAGGCCCCCTAGATCTCCACCCATTCCTGCTTGGGATCTCAACTATGTTTTGGAAAAACTCACCTTACCTCCTTTTGAGCCTGCTGCCACATCTGACATCAAGTTTTTATCTTGGAAGACAACCATCCTGTTGGCTCTGACCTCTGCCAGGAGAGTTTCGGAGTTGCAAGCTGTCATGGCTGTGGAACCTTTATATTATTTTTCATCAAGACAGGGTGTCTTTAAGGACTAATCCTACTTTCATGCCTAAGGTGGTTTCCAAAGTGGCTTTAAATCAAACTATTCACTTGCCAACTTTTTTCCCCAGTCCTCAAAATAAGGGGGAAAGGATCTTGCATTCCTTGGATGTACACAGACAACTACGTTTTTACCTGGACAGAACCAAGGACATCAGGAAATCAGAGCAATTGTTTGTTTCTTATGCTTCACGTTCCCAAGGTAAAGCCATTTCAAAACAGACCATTTCTAAATGGATTGCTCATGGAATCAGATTTTGCTATCCACACAATGGAAAGCAAATCCCAGGGAGTATAAGGACTCACTCTACCAGAGCTGCTGCCACTTCAGCTGCCTTCCTCAGGGGAGTTCCTACCAAAGACATTTTTGAAGCTGCAACTTGGAGTTCAGTGCATACTTTTTCTAAGCACTACAATTTACCTCTCTACTCTACGTCTAGGGCAGGCTTTGCTTCTGCAGTCTTGCAGGGCCTTTTAGCTGCCCCCTCTACTTTATGACCACCTCCCTTTTATTCTGCTTTGGGATTCAACCCTACAGTCATGACTGCAACAGTGAAACACGAACATAGTACAGTTGTGTACACTTACCATAAATGTAGATGTTCGAGTGTCTTCACTGTTGCAGTCTGGGTTACCCTCCCTCCTGTCCCCTCTTATTTTTTCTTTTGTGTGGTTCCCTTCTTCACCCTTCTGAGGTGTATTTGCAAAGGGTATGGGGTCGTACTCATTTTGGAACTCCTGACATCTGGGGCAAGAAAAACTGGAGAACATGGCGTCTGCTGCCAGCTTTGTACTCCTGGCGCTCTTGACGTCAGGGAGCATGGCTGAGCAGCCGACGCCGGACCCAGACTTTGGGATTCTGGCCGACCGAGGACTGCCTGCCGGCAGGGGAGAACCCTACAGTCATGACTGCAGCAGTGAAGCCACTCTAACATCTACATTTATGGTAAGTGTACACAACTGTACTTTTCGAGCATACTGCAAATGTCGTGTTTGCGACGAAAATCGTACACTTCCTTCTGCAACTCAGGATGGGTGGGCACCAGAGGATTGCAAGCGTCATCACAGAGGCAAGAGTGACACACTTTCAGAAAGTTAAACGGCACTTAATCGGATAATGCAGGCTTTCATAGTGAGCAGTAGGAGGAAAGATGAGCAGGAGATGGTGCAGAGGCAGCAAACTTCCAGTGATGTGGCTATGTTGTGAGCCTGTTGCCCCATTTCTTTGATTTGAGGAAACTGCTCTGTCCCTCTGCTTTTCTTCAGTATAGCCCCATTTCTTTGTCATTTTAACAACTTTGGTTTGCAAACGTGCTAGATACAGACTTCCTGGATCAAGATGAGAATAGGGCTATATATGGCACTCCAGTGACTAAAAGGGGATGCACAGTTTTCCAGCCAAGCTGGGCAAGTGCTTTTGACTGGCTTTCTGTGAACAGGCATGGAGTAAAATATGCTTTCTGTAAGACCTGCAGAGCAGATTTCACTATCCATCATGGTGGACAACATGATCTGCAGTGACGTGCCAACTGTGAGAATCCCAGAATTGGCTGAAGGACTACAGCAGATTTCTTTGGACCTCGAGTTTGACAAGTGCAAATTTTATTGACACAGAGGTTGGTTTTGTCACTCCTTGCTAAATTCAACTTGTCATTTGCAGCAGGAGGACACATCCTGAAATTTATGAAAAAATGGGGAGCGGATCAAGATGATCTCAGGAAAGACAGGTGGAGCAAAAAGCAGCCTACATTGCAAGGGATGTTTTGGGACCTTCTTATCCGAATGAAGCTGCTGCCAATGGCCAAAAATCACCTTTCTGTGTGTATATGGACCAAAGTACAGACATGGGCGATGACGAACATTTGGTGATCTTGTCAGTTTCCTAGATGAAAAGCAGGCGAAAGTGCATTTTGGTTCCTTCATATGCCAGAATGTATGTCAAAAACTGGGCAAGCATTATTTGATACTTTAATGTCTACTCTGAAAAAAAAAATTAGTATTTTAAACACACTAACAGTCCAACATTCAAGCCAATAACCAGTCATTATTAAACCACTACATAGAGCCCATACAGACTGCAAATATTCATTTACTGCTACTTGTCTAAGCATATCTCAAACAGTTGACTAAACCTGCTATATCTGCATTGCTATAAGTACTCATTTTATACTTTCTCGTTCACCTCTTCTGGGGTCTGAACCCACTCCCTTTGCCCTGTGGGCTCACTCCACTCCCCTGACAATTCCCACTCACTCCCACTACCTGTACATTTATTCGTCAACAATCCTCTCCCAGACTACTTAACATCCAATCACACAATACCTCACCCACCACAAACACTCCAGTTGTATTGACCCCACCCAACTTTAACAATGCCTCCTACCTCATCACACCTACTGCATCTACCAGCATTGCTAACCTCAGTCACTTGTCTTAAATTTCTTGCACAACTTCCTTACCCTTGCCAATGCTCCACCTTCACATTCCACAGCCACTTCCTCAGCCTACTTCCACACCATCTTTTAGCTCCATAACACATGACCTCTACTCTTCTAACCCAACCATGCTATTCACACACACAATCCTACCCATCCCACATTCATCTAACTCTCCTCTCCAGCCTTATCCCAAAATGTCCACCCCCTTCCACCGCTCAAACTCTCCATCCACATTAAACTACCTTATTCTCATTCTCCACTAAATTTCCCTCTCACTCTCTAGTGACATCCATCCCAATCACGGACCCACTCCCACCACCCAAACCACAAACTCCCCTCCCACACTCCCTCAAACACTCAAATTTATTAGCATCACAACACTCAGTGCTCAAAGCCTTCAAAATAAAATCTCTAACCTCCATGCCTGGCTCGCCCACAGTCACCCTGATAGAGTAGCAATCTCAAAGACCTGGCTTAAACCCTCAGTAAAAGACAAAATTCTCCCACCTGGCTACCAAATGATTCGCAGTTACAGACTTAACAAAAAAGGTGGAGGCGTAGCTGTTATCTACTCCTCTACCCATACAGTTATTCCATACTCCAATCGTATCCCACACTTCGCCAAAGCAGAAATTACCATAGCTCTACTAAAAATCAGTCATCTCAAATCCATATGTATTGTCCTCTATATGCCCCCAGGCAACAATATCCCAGTACTAGAAGATATCCTCTCCTGGCGTTCCTCTACCATTAAAAATGAAACCTACATCCTAGGTGACATGAACATTAACTGAGCCAATATAAACTCTCAAACCCCATCTAGGACAACTTCACCCAACTCATAAACTGTCCCACCAGACCCAACAAGGATGGGACGTCTTGCACCATCATTTACTGGATCTTAACATCTCATCCCAACCTCATTTCAACTGCTGGAATCCTTCCAAACCTTCTCAGTGACCACCTGCCTGGTATTGCTGACCTGTCACCCATCTCCTCTTCAAAATCAACACCACTGCCTTCAAATTCATAACCTCTCCCACTTCAACCCTCAGACTTTTTCCAAATGTCTAAAACTTACTGACTGGAACCTGCTAAGAACTCGACCTCTCGACACTGCCACTAACTACTTCAATGAAACTTTCTTAAACCTACTCAATGACCACACTCTTCTAAGAACCAGATGTGTCAAAGCTAAAGCCTCCCCCTGGCTGTCAAAAAAAAACTAAACTAATCATGCTCCACAGAGACAAAACATGGAAGTAATACCAAAGAAACAAAAACATAGCACCCTACTTGAAGTCAAACAACTTTGAGACACCATAAAAAAACTAATAACCAGAGACCACAAAGCATATTGCTCCAAACTTAAATCTTAAGTACTCTACCAACCCTAGAAAATTCTGGGACCCGATCTCCTCTCCTCCACCCTGGAAATAGATTACCCCTGTCCAAACTCCAATCTTACCGACCTCGAAACTGCCACCCAGTTCAACTCCTTTGTTGGTTGTATAGCTAAACTATCCTCCTCTTTCCCCAAGCCACCCCCCAACCCAGCTGCCCCCCACACCCCTCTGACTACAAATCTCCTCCCTCCACTTTCAGCCTAAAACCCATCCCCACAGGTACAATAAAAAAACTTCTCCACAAACTAAAACCTGCTGCAATGCACCTGACAATCTACCATCAGCTTTTTTCAAAATAGCTGCAATGCTGTCTGCAGCTATTTTGAAAAAAGCTGATGGTAGATTGTCAGGTGCATTGCGGCAGGTTTTAGTTGGTGGAGAAAATCTAAATCTAAGATGACTTCCCTGCTTAGGTTAGCAGAAGCATATTGGCGTCAAGCAGGAATAGAAATCAAACCACAAGTAGATAAAAATCAGGCAGCAACTGAATGTACCAAAAAACAAAAGAAAGAATATAAGGTGAAGGACCAGATGAGAAGGCAAGAAATGTGGCAAAAGCATAAATATAGTTGCAAGTATAGAAAACTTCTGGAAGAATCTCATGTCCATCAGGAATGAGTGCAGGAATGGTTAAGGAGATACAAATTTAAACCAAGAGATGAATGGTTAATATTGGCGTCCCAAGATAGTGGTCTTACGTACACGTTGGTTTACAAAGTCAATTCAACATGTGGGAGAAATGGTCAGATGTAGGTTTTGTAAAACAGAATTGGAAACCGTTGCACACCTTGTTGCTGGTTGAGACATACCAATGGTAGGACTGTGTACTGAAAGGCATAATAATGTGGCGAGACTGTTACACTGGGGATTGAGCAAATATTATGGTATTGAAGTGGCTGAAAAACACTGGAAATACGAGCCACAAAGCATCGTAGAAAATGATGGCCTACGTCACATGGGATCACCCATTACCAACAGTTCAAAAGATGCTAGAAAACCAGATATAGTGGTCCAGGAAAAGAAGACAAAAGTAGCATTAATCCATTGAAGTCGGCACACCCAGTGACTACATACAGTGTCCTGCATACAGAGCGACAGAGTCAGGAAAATATCAGAATTTGCAAGCAGAAACAAGAGTAATGTAGAAGAAAGATACCCAGATAGTTCCAATAATAGTGGGAGCAATGGGTCTTATAAAAAAAGTCTACAATCCTATTTAAATATTCTACCAATACATGAAACTCTATACGAACTGCAGGAGGAGTCATTACTGGGCACATTGTGGGTGCTGCGAAGAGCACTTTTGGCTGACAGAGTGAAACAGTACAATTTTGTGAACTTTAATCATACTTTGACTTGGGAATGGGGTCCATTCCCGTCATGGTATTAGAAACCCAAAAGATTTGGAGAAAAAAAAAAAAAAAAAAAAGATTCTATAGGAGTGAGAAGTGTACTAATTGGTTCTCTGACAGAGTAGCTGATGCAGGGAACAGACTGCCAAATTACATTAAAGCAAGTGCTAGTTTAGATATTTTTAAGAACAGCCTGGACACTTATTATGGGAACAAGTGTTTTGGTATATTGGCAAGCTAGGAGGGCATTAATGCCCATGCTTGAAATATTTGTATGTGCTGACTTTAAGTAGCTCTGTTCTTCTTAACCTTGAGTTGTGTGTCTGTTATGAGATCGAGAGGTATGTGAATAGCCATGAGGAGGAGGATAGTGCTGGGTCAGTGATAGAACTCAATTTTCATAAATAAAAAAAAAAATACAACTTTTTATGCTTCAGTGCTGCAGAAAATGTTTTGCAAGTTTCCCATGCAAGACCATTTAATCAGAGACTGCAGTTCTTATTAATCTTGCCCCCCAAAAAAAAAAAATTAGTTTAAAAAGACAAAAGGAAAAACTGTTGCAAAACACAAAGATGCCAAACAGGAACAAAAGGATTAGCCACTCCACAGTAAAAAAAAATGCACCTATTCAGGCCAAATTCAACAAAAACAATTCTGGACTTTATTGAAGAAAATAAAACAAATAAGCTCTTTCGTCCTGACCACTTCAGAACTTCATCAGATATTGAATTAAGTTACACAAACCATTTGTATAGTACAGAAGAAACTCTATCATTAAAAATTAATAAGTTTAATGACACACCCCTTAAAGAAAAATCATGTAAAAAAACATGCTTTATATATGAAAACTGGTTAAAAATGCATAAATAAATGTGGAAAATTCAAGTTGTATTCTAAAAACATAAAATATATAATTTAATGGCACAGAAGAAATATATATATATATTTTAAAGAAACACTGTTCTCTTTGAAGCTTTTAGTTTCAACAGAGACCTAATGGAAATGTGTTCATTTAAGCCTGGCCAACTTGATGCATTGAGACACAGTTGCCAGTAAACATCTCTCCTTTCTAACAAAAGTGACCAGGCACCACCTCGAGGTACTGTTTTAATATTGTCAAGGACCGTGAAATGAAAGGTGACCAGTATTTTCCATAATGTGTTTAAGTGCATTTGTATCTTTTTTTGATTTTTATATCATACAAATGTTTGTAAATTCGGTTCTTTAATTTAGGGTCAGTTTTTCCAATGTAAAAGCAGCTAAAACAGTTACATAGGACACAATAAATAATCTTTTCAGATCCGCGGTTATATTTTTGATGTCCTTTATCACAACATTGAAGTGAAATTACAATGAGGGAAACATACAAGTGAGGAGTGTGTGTTGAGCAGATGGAAAGAGTACTTTGAGGGGTTGATGAATGAAGAGAATGAGAGAGAGAGAGAATGTTGGATGATGTGGGGATAGTGAATCAGGAAGTGCGATGGATTAGCAAGGAGGAAGTAAGGATAGTTATTCAGAGGATGAAGAGTGGAAAGGCTGTTGGTCCAGATGACATACCTGTGGAAGCATGGAAGTGTTTAGGTGAAATGGCAGTGGAGTTTTTAACCAGATTGTTTAATGAAATTTTGGAAAGTGAGAGGATGCCTGAGGAATGGAGAAAGTGTTTTGGTACCAATTTTTAAGAATAAGGGTGATATGCAGAGCTGTAGTAACTACAGAGGGATTAAATTGATCAGTCACAGCATGAAGTTATGGGAAAGAGTAGTGGAAGCTAGGTTAAGAAAGGGACGTGATGATTAGTGATCAGCAGTATGGTTTCATGCCGGGAAAGAGCACTACAGATGCGATGTTTGCTCTGAGAGTGTTGATGAAGTACAGAGAAGGTCAGAAGGAGTTGCATTGTATTTTTGTAGCTTTAGAGAAAGCATATGACAAGGTGCCTAGAAAGGAGTTGTGGTATTGTATGAGGAAGTTGGGAGTGTCAGAGAAGTATGTAAGAGTGGTACAGGATATGTACAAGGGTAGTGTGACAGCGGTGAGGTCTGTGGTGGGAGTGATGGAAGCGTTTAAGGTGGAGGTGCTGATTACATGAAGGATCAGCTCTGAGCCCTACCTTATTTGCAAAGGTGATGGACAGGTTGACAGACAAGATCAGACAGGAGTCCCCGTGGACTATGATGTTTGCAGATGACATTATGATCTGTAGTGAGAGTAGAAAACAGGTGGAGGAGACCCTGGAGAGATGGAGATATGCTCTAGAGAGAAGAGGAATGAAGGTCAGCCGGACTAAGACGGAATGCGTTTGTGAATGAGAGGGAGGATAGAGGAATGGTGAGGATGCAAGGAGTAGAGGTGGCGAAGGTGGATGAGTTTAAATACTTGGGATCAGTAGTTCAGCGTAATGGTGAGTGTGGGAGAGGTGAAGAAGACAGTACAGGCAGGATGGAGTGGGTGGAGAAGAGCGTCAGGAGTGATTTGTGACAGACTAGTTACCAGTATGAGTGAAAGGGAGGGTCTACAAGAGGGTAGTGAGACCAGCTATGTTATATGGGTTGGAGACAGTGGCACTGACACAAAATCAGGAGTTAGAGCTGGGTGTGACAGAGGTAAAGATGTTAAGATTTGCACTGGGTGTGACGAGGGTGAACGGGATTGGGAATAAGTATATTAGAGGGTCAGCCCAGGTTGGAAGGTTTGGAGACCGCCAGAGAGAAGATTATGTTGGTTTGGACGTACTTAGGAAGGATGCTGAGTATATTGGGAAAAAGATGCTAAGGATGAAGCTACCAAGTAACAGGAAAAGAGGAAGGCCTAAGATAAGGTTTATGGATGTGGTGAGAGGAGACATGCAGGTGGTTGCTGTGACGGAGCGAGGTGCAGAGGACAGGAAGAAATGGAAAGAGATTATCTGCTGTGGTGAGCCCTAACTGTAACAGCCGAAAGATCGTGATGATGTTTATCAGAAAAATGCCCCCTTCCTTAATGTGTTTGCAATATTTACACATGCCAGACTTTCATGTGCCCAACATTATTCACTCAGTTTGGTTTTGTCTCAAATGTTTGTTTCTGCCTTTCTTGAATACTATGGTGGGGTGTGAATCAATGAAAGGTCTAATGGCTTTCTCTTGGTTTAGAATGGTCCAATTCTTTTCCAAGATTTTCCTTAATGCAAAACTGTCATTGGTATATATAGTAATAAAAGATGTGTTATAATTCCTTTTAAGTTCTTGATTCTGCACACTTAGACTGGGTGAAATTATTGGTATTGGTGATGCTGTTATCAGTGTCTGTTATTAAGGGACTAAAATGTCCTCTCTCCCTTTTATTTACTACCTCTAACATAATGTCAGTAATAAACTTGCACGGGTTGCCTCTTCTTGAAAACATGGCTTTCAAATTGTCACATTCGCTAAGGAAATCATCCATAACAGATACCATTCGGGCCACCCTCACAAATTGTCTGTTTACAATAGCTTTTTTCTGTTTCATTGGATTTGTACTTGAAAAATGAAGTAAGGAGTTGGAATAGATTTCCTTTCTGTATATTTTTTAAACAAATTTGTTGTTGATGTGATCTTTAATGAGAAGAACATCTAGGTAAGGCAGCTGGTCCATACTGTAGCTGTGTGAATTTCAAGAAGGTGGTGGATGTTATTCTTGTATATTAAATCTACTATATGTTCTGGGGGTCCATCCCACAAAATAAAGATATCATCCAAAAAACGGGTGTAGCATTTTACATAAACATAGGACTGTTGAACAAAAACTTCTTTTCCCACTGGATTACAACAATGTTTGCATATAGACCCCCACATAAGGAAGCCATCACTACACCCTCCTGTTGCAAATAGATTTCGTGATTAAAGAGAATAAAGTTGTTTTTCAATGCAAGTTCAAGTAGGTGTGCATATACGTGAACTTTGTTGTGCTCAATGCCTTTTTAATACAAGAATTCTGTAAACCATTCTAAACCTTTATTATGTGGAATGACAGAGTATATAAGTCTTTGATATCGATGGTTAAAAGGACATAATTGGTTTGAAATAGAGTGTTGTTGATGAGATGTAAGAAACTCCATGAGTCCTTAACATATGTGGATTTCAGAAAACACCAGTTCTTTAAGCCTAGTTTCTAAATGTTTTGCAAGAGGGTGGGTGATAAAACCTTTTGCGTCCACAATGGGTCTCATGGGTGGTTGGTCAAGGCTCTTACGAAGTTTTGGTAACCCAAACATCACAGACATTTTGGGATATGACACAGCGAGATAGTTTAACTTATCAATGGTAATGGACCCCTCAAACAAATCCTGTAAATCATTTCTAATTCAGTTGTAAGCTGTGTGTAATTCATTAAGGGAGGATTTAGCATATGCCTTCCCATTCATAATGTGCAACATCTTGTTAGCATAATCACCCTAGTTCATAAGAACTACACCTCCACCCTTGTCGGGTTTCATTATTCTAACCGAATTGAGAATGCTTTTAATGTCTTGTAGTATGGTCTCCACATCATTGTCCATCTGTCTTTTCTGATTAATCCTTAAAAAATTACAGATATCTAGTTCACATATTCTTTCAAATAGTTGAATGATGGGGTGAAGGGGAGGATTAAAGGTGCTGGACATGGCTAAAGGGCTAATAACATGTTATGTAGTCCTATCTCGCCTACATTCTTACCCGTGCCGACTCGGCCAAACTTTTCTAGCTCGAAGTCTTCTATTGGCTGGGCTAAGCAGGTATCCCATGATGCACTGCTCCATAACCCAGATCTTGTTTGCCGCTCGTGTAGCTCGGATGTGGTCTCGCTGTTGGCTGTGGCTTAAGTACCTTTTTCTTGTCTTGAGAAAAATTTTGTTCATAAACAAAAAAGCCATTTTCATAGCTATTGTCTTTAGTGTTTAGGTTTTTGGTAGTGTGCTTGTTTTGTGGTATCCCGCTAACTGTTCCCTCGGGCTAGGCCCGTTTCAGTTAGAGGACCTAGTCTCTTTGTCCTGTCTGTTAACTAAACCGTTTAAATTAGAAGTTTGGTTCTGTTCCCTTACCTTGTGGTCATTAACCATTTTAGTTAGAGGTTTTTGACATAGTTCCTGTGTGTGTGTGTCTAGTGTGTGTGTGTGTGTGTCTAGTGTGTGTGTGTGTGTGTGTGTCTAGTGTGTGTGTGTGTCTAGTGTGTGTGTGTGTCTAGTGTGTGTGTGTGTCTAGTGTGTGTGTGTGTCTAGTGTGTGTGTGTCTAGTGTGTGTGTGTGTGTGTCTAGTGTGTGTGTGTCTAGTGTGTGTGTGTCTAGTGTGTGTGTGTGTCTAGTGTGTGTGTGTGTCTAGTGTGTGTGTGTCTAGTGTGTGTGTGTGTGTCTAGTGTGTGTGTGTGTGTCTAGTGTGTGTGTGTGTGTCTAGTGTGTGTGTGTGCGTCTAGTGTGTGTGTGTGCGTCTAGTGTGTGTGTGTGCGTCTAGTGTGTGTGTGTGTCTAGTGTGTGTGTGTCTAGTGTGTGTGTGTCTAGTGTGTGTGTGTCTAGTGTGTGTGTGTCTAGTGTGTGTGTGTCTAGTGTGTGTGTGTCTAGTGTGTGTGTGTCTAGTGTGTGTGTGTCTAGTGTGTGTGTGTGTGTCTAGTGTGTGTGTGTGTCTAGTGTGTGTGTGTGTCTAGTGTGTGTGTGTGTGTGTGTGTGTGTGTGTGTGTGTGTGTGTGTGTGTGTGTGTCTAGTGTGTGTGTACAGTTACAATTTATAACTGGTTCCCGCATTTTTTGTGGTGTTGAGCGTCTGTGAGCTTCTTGTCAGACTGTTCTTTTGGTTGCGTTGTTGATGTTTGTTGTGAAAAATGTCCAAAGATTCCAAGGAGCACAAACCTTCGAGTTTCAAAAAGGGCTCTAAATGTGGGTACAAAATGTCCATCACCGATGGGCATTCTATTTGTCTATTGCCTGGGAGCCATTCAAATGCAGGAGTCCTGCAGTTTTTGCCATGCGTTCAGTCCCAGAGTGCACCAAGAGAGATAGAATAAGCTGATCTTAAAGGGACTCTTGAAACCCTTTTTCAAAGAGGCTTTGGATTCTTCTCCCAGTGCCAAGTCTAAGTCATCCAAGTCAAAAAAAGATATTTCCGGCTCTGTCAGCTTCATCGGTGCCTCTGGAGAAAGTCACAAAAATTGCATCTACCTCCTCTGCTCCACTGTCCCGGGGTGGCATGAAGTGTCTGCTGATGGAACCGGTGTCGGCTCCAATTATATTGGAACCTATTCGGAGCCGATCGCCCAGTCTCAGACCAGTTTCTCCTGAGAGGGGATCTCTTATTTCCCTCCCTGTCCTCCAAATCCTCCAGGACCCTTTTGGATGTGGATGTTGATAGGGTGGTCCAGAGGCTCCTCCAGTCACCGGTTTTAGCAAAATTGTTTTCGGCTCCGGTCTTGTTGGCTCCGGAGCCCATCCCGACCCCTTCTTCGATCATTCCTCCTCCAAGCACATCTCTCTTTGGAGCCGGAGTGTTCCATGCCGTGTGATGTTTTTAGGCCGGTTCAGATGGCCCCTCCGGCGACATCGGCTCCGACCCTGTCGGCTCCGTTCTTGGGGTTCGGGACTCGTGATTCTTCAGTCGGGCCCGAGGGGGACATCTCGGGACATATTTCTGTTCCGAGTCTCCCTCTTGGTGCCTCTGCTCGGGGACCTCCTCCCGTTATGGTCTCAGAGGCTGGTCGGTCCTCTGACGGGGGGGGGGGCTGCCTTCGAGGCCATGCAGACTGTGCTGGCCAGATAGCTACATCAAGCGGGTCGGTCACTCTGTGCCCCACCACTCCAGTGAGAGCCTCTGATCACCTATCCATGGACAGCAGAGAACTAAGGCCTAGGGATACCCCCACAAGTGGTCCCCAACTTTCTGAGGGCCCTTCAGAGTTTGTGCCTGAGGAGCCCCCTAGAAAGAAAACATGCAAGAGGAAGCACATAGATTCCCAGGATGAGTCCCTCACCTGTGATACTGACGTCTAGGAATCAGAGGAGTCCCCCAAGTCATCCTCTGATGTTTCCTTCTCCAACATCCTGGAGATACTGAAACAAAGAGGTGACTGGCCATCCAAAGCCCCTTCTGAGGAGTCTGTATTCCTTAAGGCCTTTGGTGCTCAGCCCTATGCCTCCTGGGTGTCCCCGCCCTTAGACGAGCTCCTTGATTTGATCTGTTGAAGGGTGTGGGAAAACCCTGATTCTGTGGAGCCTGTACCCAGGCGCCCAACAAATTTCTTTCTGCTCCCCAGGGCAAGGAGTTTCTGTCCAAAGGAGTCCCTGTAGGTGCCATGGTGGTGGCGGCGGCCACTAAGAAGGAAGTAGCTGAGTCCTTTTCCTCCGTCCATCCTCCTAACAAGGAGTCTAGGACCATGGACCGGTATGGGAAGCGTACCCTCTTGTCAGCAACCTTTACCTTATGGTCACTGAACTATGTCACATTTCACTCTGCTCCAGAGAGATCTCCTCAAGGAGTTAAGAGATACTCTTGTGGGTAACATCCCTGAGGTGGTGGCCCAGATGGTTAACGCCCAGCTGTCTACCCTCAATTCCATTGTCAACTCCTCCATGTGGCTCATTTCGTATGCAGCCGATGGAGCGAGTAGGGCAGCAAGCTCAGGAGTCGCCCTTAGAAGGCAAGCCTGGCTGCGCCTGTATCACATCGCGGAGGCCTTAAAGTCTTCCTTCACTGATGCCCCCTTTGATGGCCCTTCCTTGTTCGGAACCAAAGTGAGAGACCCTCACCAGGTGCGCGCAAGAGGGAAAGACCCCGTCTGCCATAGGGGTCCGTTTTTCCCTTCTTTGTAGGCCTTACCCCAAGGCCCACCAGGGTGGGAAGATGTGGTTCAAGAAATCTCAGAGTTTTTTTTCTGCCGCACAAGGTGAGTCCCCCTCCAGAGGAGGAGGAGGTTATTCAGGGAGACGCCGCCCTAGAGGCAGAGGGGACCCCCGCTATTCGGGAGACCGCGATTTCTTTCACGGCTCTCCCTACTCTTGTTCCTGAGGGAGTGTCCAGCTGTGCTTATCCGGAGCCAGTTGGGGGTCGAATCTAGTTATATCCGGAAGCCTGGAAAAACATCATCCAGGACCGATGGGTATTACGAATAATTTCCGGAGGTTACCTCATTCCGTTTACATCAGACCCCCCCATCAATCAGAAAAATCCCAGACGTTCCACCCAGTCAGGGATCAAGCAGCCTCAGAGGTTACAAAGCTGCAAGGAAAAGGAGCCATCCATAGTGTCCCCTCAGTCCAAATTGGATTAGGGACTTGCTCAAGATTCTTTCTGGTGCCGAAAAGAGCAGGGGACCTGAGACCCATATTAGATCTCAGCCAACTGAACAACTATGTACAGAAGTCCAAATTCCGTATGGTCACACTACAATCTATTCTCCCATTGTTGGGAGAGGAGGTATGGATGTGCTCCATTGACCACAAGGATGCTTACTACCATTTAAAAATGGACAGGGCATCCAGGAGTCCCCTACGCTTCCGGCTGGGAGCCAGTCATTTCCAGTTTCAAGCCCCGCCCTTTGGTCTCACCACAGCCCCCAGGGTGTTCACCAAGTGTATGGCAGTGGTGACGGCTCACTTGAGAATTCAAGGATTCCAAGTGTTTCTGTATTTGGACGACTGGCTCCTTACTGCCCCCACCAGGCATCAACTAGTCCAAACCAGGGACGCTACCATCACTGTCAGTAGTTGGGCATAACACTAAATTGGGAAAAACCTGCTTTGTTGCCCTCGCAGCATGTCACCTTTATAGGCGCAGAATTAGACACCATTCGAATGCGAGCATTTTTACCGCAGGAGAGGATCACAGTCCTACAACAACAAATACTGATGCCCCTGAGGAAAGCGAAGGCAAGATGGGTTCTCCAACTCCTGGGGACCATGGCGGCAACAATTATGTTGGTCCCTCTAGCGAGGTTGCACATGAGACTTCTCCAATGGCTCCTCTTTGTTCAATGGTGTCTCCAAAAATTTCCACTTTCTCACGCCATTTTGCTCACTGACAGATGCAAACAGGACCTCAGTTGGTGGCTTTGCACCAACAATATGGATGGGGGAAGGCCCTTCGTTCCACCCATCCTGGTTGCCACAGTGACCACAGACGCCTCCCAGATTGGGGGGGGGGGCATTATCTTGGCAGGACAGTCCAAGGCACGTGGCAAGATCACGAGATATGTCTGCATATCAACGTCCTAGAGATGAGAGCAGTGCTACTTGCGTTGCAGGCACTTCAGAGTTTTCTACCTCTAGGGACGATTGCAATACACTCGGACAGCATGTCAGTAGTGTGGTATATAAAGCAAGGGGGAACCAGGTCTTACCCCCTGTGCAGAGAGACCATGCAAGTGTGGCAGTGGGCAGTAACTTCCCAACGTTTTTCTGGTGGCAATGCACATTCCGGGGAAGTCCAGCATGATTGCGGACAGGCTAAGCAGAGCTATTCTGATGCCTTACGAGTGGTCCCTGAATCGTCTTAATTGCAGATCGAATCTTCAGCAGATGGGGTCAGCCTTGCTGCGACCTTTTTGCCAGCCCCCTCTATGCCATATGCAGCGACTACTTCACGCTGATCCCCCCCACAGGGGGAGTCACCCAGGGATGCTGTGGTTCACAATTGGCCTTCCGGTCCGCTTTATGCTTTCCCTCAGTTTCCTTTGCTGTCAAAGGTGATTCAGAAAGAGCGAGCCTTGGGAAGCAGAATGGTTCTGATTGCTCCACACTGGCCTCGTCAAGTCTGGTTCCCTTTTCTTCAACCATACATTGTGGACACTCCTTGGATTTTGGACCCTCAACCAGATTTACTGACACATGTTGGGACAGTTCCACCCCTCTCTGATGGCCCTCCGGTTGACAGCCTGGCTACTCCACTTCTGTCGTTAGTTAGGCTTCATAAATTTTCACCGGAAGTGGTTCACATTTTATCTTCCTCTCACAAGCAATCTACTAGGAAGATTTATTCCAGCAAATAGAGGTTTTCTATTTGGGCGCATACCCAAGGAATTGATCCTTATACAGCTCCAATTGCTTCAGTCTTGGAGTTTTTGTCTATGCTTTTCCATCGGGGTTCCGCATCAGCTACCATCAAAGTTCAATTTGCTGCGATCTCTAATTTTCATGTGGCTAATGAGCCTAGTCTCATGGCTTACAGACTCTGCAAGGCTTTCCTGAGGGGTACTTTGTTACTCCGTCCCCCGGTCTCCGAACCTATCATGCCCTGGGATCTCAATTTTGTTCTACAAGCCCTTACTTCACCACCTTTTGAGCCTGCTGCGCTACCTGTGAATTGAAATTCTTGACATGGAAAATAGGCTTCTTAACAGCAATCACTTCAGCAAGGCGAGTTTCAGAAATTCAAGCCCTCTCCATCAAACCTCCATACTTAATCTTCCATAAGGACAGGGTTTCTCTTTAACCAAACCCTTCTTTTCTTCCTAAAGTGGCTTCTGTGTCTAATCTTAATCCATTGAATTGCCTGTATTCTTTCCTCAATTTTCAAACAAGGCAGAATTTAAATTTCATCAATTGGATGTACACAGTTACGTTTCTATCTGCACCGGACAAAAGATATCTGGAAGTCTGATCAACTATTTGTCTCCTTTTCGGAAAACAAAATGGGATCCCCGGTCTCCAAGGTCACCATATCCAGATGGATATCTAGTTGCATCTCTTTCGCCTAACAAGCAGGGGGAAAAGATCTGCCATTTCTGGTCAAGGCTCACTCGACTCAGGCTGTTTCTACATCTACAGCCCATCAGGCCAGATTGTCAATGGATGATATATGTGCTGCAGCTACTTGGGCTTCTCCTCACACATTTGTTTCTCATTACAAATTGGATGTGGTTTCTAGGGGCAGGTCGTCCTTTGGCTCCACAGTACTCGGGAGTATTTTCCTATGAGCCACCCAGGATGTAGGTGCTAGGGACGCTGTCCCATGGGTAAGAATGTAGGCAAGATAGGACTGCATAACATCAGGAAGCTATGTACTCACCATAACGTTCGATGTATGTAGTCCATCTCGCCTCACATTCTTACTTAACCTCCCACCTTCCCCCTTCCTGGAGGATCTGGAGGTTCTGTTTTTATTTACTGAGTTCCCTTTACTTTAGCTTATTCTTTTTATCTGGATGTTGTGTCTGCATGGAGTATGAATGAGTATTGCAGCAAACTAGATCTGGGGATATGGAGCAGTGCACCATGGGAATACCTGCTTAGCCCAGCCAATAGAAGACTTCGAGCTAGAAAAGTTTGGCAGAGTCGGAGCAGATATTCGGCTCTGAACTCACTGGTAAGAATGTGAGGCAAGATGGACTACATACATCGAACGTTATGGTGAGTACATAACTTCCTGTTTCTAGTGATGAATTCTGAAAAAGGACCCTAAAATTCAACTTGCGTGTGTATAATTTTAAGTCCGGTAGAGTGTTAGAAATGTCCGTAGGTTGTGAAGGTACATAGGTGAAACCTTTTGAAAATAAATTACAGTGCTTAACACCAATAACCACATCAGAAAAATTATACACTTTAAAATCACCATCACAATTGGTGAAAATGTTAGTGGGGTAGTAAGTAATCGGAAGACACCTCTAAAATGGCTAAAGAATAATCAGTTTAATTCCTTTTGGACCAAGTATGATTCTGTGCCCCCCTCCCCCTCTGATTGAATCCCCCCTCATGTTCCATTGGGTGTTGGGGTAGGTGTTCCCCTGGTGAGTTCCCTAGGGTTGATATGAAACTACAGTTTTGTTCTTTATTCCCTCCGACCGTCTTAGGGTTGGAAATTCTCGTGGGTCTAAAAAGTAGATTTGGTCATTATTAACTGTAGCACAGTTTGTTTCAGTGTTGTTGGAAGAATCATTACCAGCAGGAGTGTAACCATGGTCAGGAAATTTATTTCCCCATTCCTGAGAGGGGAGGTGGATTGGGGTAAGCAAATCCCTTCCCATAGTCATTTTTATCCCTGTTGAGTTTTTTTACCTTCCGTGCTGTTATAGAGGTAGATAACTGCTCAATACTATGAAAGATACGTGCATGTTCATATTTAAATTCATTATACTGTGTTCACTAATTCTTATATCAAGCTCGGAAACATTACTTATGAAATCGTTTATCAAACAATTACTTTTCACAATAACTTTCATATATTCAACACCATGAGAATCAAAAAGAGACAAAAGTTCTTTATGCAGGTTGGAGCCTGCTATCAAACCACTAGGTAGCATACATTCTAAGTCCCTTAGGGACAATATGCTCTTTTATACATTCTGAAAAATATGCATTATCAAGCTGCAAGCGCTTTATCTTAAAGTTTATAATCAAATTCTTCTAGGAGAACTTGAATATTATTCACAAAAACAGTACCTGTTGGTTGATGTTCTTCATCTCACATTGCTGCAGTCCTGACACTTGGGTAGTCCGCTGTCCCAGTCGGCCCGAATACCAAAGTATAGCTGGCCGGTCAACGATGCAGAAGCAGTTTTGCAAGTGCAGGTTGGCGTTCTGAGATTTTCGAGTCGTTTTTCAGACCAGATCGAATCAAGGCTAAGTAGTACGGGAATATTTTGGTTTTCTTGCCTCAGTATTTTACGGATGTCAGAAAAAGTGAATAACTGTATTTCTTGTGGGAAACAGATACCTCATAGGGATTACCATACCTTGTGTATACCTTGCTTGTGCTAGATTTAACAAAGCGCTATAAAGAGAAGATTAGATTGTGCCAGGTTAGTTTTTTTAAGCAGTGTTATAAAATGCCCAGAAATTCTTTTTTCTCCCAGGGGAGAGACTTTTACTTGCAAGATGTGACTTCCCTCCTTCCTAAGTTGGGCCCTCCCTCCCCTGCTGACTTGAAGGCTTCTCTCCAGGGCAGGCCGGGTTTTGTTTTACCCCTAGTTCCTAATTTCTTCAGGGTCTGTACCTAAAACATATGCTTAGATGGCAGAAGATTTGATTACAATGATTAGGTTCTATGCCTCCTCCTGATAAGAGGCCTAGGGTGGAAGTTTTCTGATTCTGATGTAGATGATTCTACTCCTTCTGCTTCTCCTCCTGATTTTTTTTTTATTTCAGAGACTCATTCCATGACTCCTGTTCTAGCTGTGGTGGAGGATGTCTGAACCCTGATTCTTTGCCTCCTGCTCCAGTTAAACCGATAGATATTATCGGGTGCCTGAAGCTCATAAGTATCTTTTAAGAGTCCTAGGGCAGACCAGAAACTGTTTCACAGGGGCCTAAAGGTGTTAAGGCTTCTGTTGTTAAAAATCCTGTTCCAGATAGAGGCAAGGGCTTTGGATAGATGGGGAAAGAAAGTGTATACTTCTTCTACTTTGGCCATGAGAGCTTTGAATTGCCAGTTTCACATGTTGAAATACCAAAATTATCTCCTTTCACAATTAAAGTCTAGGTAGATGCTTTAGTTGCAGGATTTAGTTCATGTTTCTGAACAGGTGGGTAAGCATTCTTTGCAATGTGGTTTTGATGCTGTGCAGGCCTCTTCGAGGGTGGCTGCCACTGGTTGGATCAGAATTTAGCTGAGCATGTGAAGAAAAGGTTTTAGATGCTGCTTTACAATCCTGATGTGTTGTTTTTGGTTGGAAGCAGTTCTAAAGAAAATGGAAGACAAGGCTAAGTCTATGCAGACTGTTAAAGATTTTTGCAGGTTCAGCCTCCGTTTAGTAGAAATTGGCCACCCAAAAAGGAGTTGGACATATCCCCATGATTCCCCCAGTCTAGGGTAGGGTCTAGGCACAGAGGGAGCAGAGCTCAAGGTCTTTAGGCCTAGAACAGGAGTTCACCTGCTCAGTCTTCTGGTGAGGGCAGGGGTCAGTCCGTTACAGGTTCTATTTCCATACCTTGCCTCCCAGACATTCCTCCTCAACAAAGGAAAGAGGCTCACAAGCAAATTTCTCTGTTGCTACAAATAGGGGCCATTCAGCCGGTTCCTGTGCCAGAAAGGGCTAGGATTTTTTTCTGTTCTGTGTTCCTAGTAACCAAAAAGGGGACCAATTTTGACCAATTTTTTGTCTCTGTCTAAATCACTTATCTGGACATTCCCAAGTTCAAAATGTTGACGTTACAACAGCTTTTACCTCTGCTGGGCAAAGATCACTGGATGGTAACTTTGGATCTCCAGTGCTAAGATGCCTACTCTCAAGACATGTGCTTTCTGGGTGTGAGACTGAATACAGCAACAGATGGCCCGGACAAACAAAAGAAATCTTTCTTTACTTCCATCAACTATCTCATCAGTCGGGCTGACTGCAAGGACAGTCCTTCAAGCCTTAGGGTTCATGGCATCTTGTATTCTGGTACTTCCCAATGCCAAACTGCATGAGGAAGCTACAATGGTATCTCAAAATGTATGGACACAGCACTGCCAGGATTTGGACACTGTCATTCAAATAATACCTTGCATTCAAAAGGAATTTTTGTGTGGGCTCCAGGATGTCACCTAAACAGGGACTCTCTGTGACCCGGCCAGGCCGAGTCAAGATCGAGCGACAGATGCCTCAGACACAGCTGGGAGCTCATCTGAATGGAAAGTGGATACAAGACAAGTGGCCTGCCAGCCTGCAGCATCTACATATCAACTTCCAGGAGATGTTGGCAGTCCAGTTTGCATTACTGGCTTTCAAGGGTTTACTTCTTCCAGGGCAGGTGTTGATTCTAACAGACAACACAACTGTCATGTTGTACATCAACAAACAAGGGGAACACATTCTTATCCTCTATGCAGGCAAGCAATGATTTTGTGGGAGACGCAACTGAATCTTCAAGCAAGGTTTCTGCCAGAGCACAGAACTCCTTAGCAGATGTGTTAAGCAGGCAAATCATGGATGAAACTGGATCTTCATGTATTTCAGACATTGACAGTGTCATCCAGACATAGATCTGTTCTTCTCCACTAAACCACCAGCTGCCAAAGTTCATCACACAGCCTGGAAAGTGGATGCTCTTTCTTTCAGTTGGAAAAATCTTCATGTGTATGCCTTTCCACTTCTGCCTCTCCTCCCAAAGGTACTCCTAAAGGTCAGACAAGACAAGCCAAGGGTGATTTTAATAGCTCCAGATTGGCCTCGGCAGCACTGGTACCCATTGCTGAGGCATCTACTCAATGTCAAGCTTCACTCTCTTCATCTAACAGCCTGGCATATTCTGTTTTGAACCATAGCAGGTCTCAGCTTCCTCAACAAGTTTTGAATGTGATTATGGAAGCCAGAAGAGGAAAATGGAAGAGATTTTTATTTTGGTTTGCAGCAAAGGATTTGGATGTTTCTGAGCCAAATTTGAGTGTGGCTCTTCAATATCTTACTGAGTTATTGGACAAAGGTTTGTCTTTCTCTTCCATTAAGATTCATGCTGCAGCAATTTCAGCTCACTATGATTGTGAACCACCATTGTTTTCTCATCCTTTGTTCAAGCAATTTCTTAGAGGGGCAAAGAATATAAGACCCCGAGCTCCTACTCCTGCTTGGGACCTCAATTTTGTGTTGGAGAAACTCACTCTACAACCTTTTGAGCCTGCAGCTACTGCTGAATTGAAATATTTGTCATGGAAGACTGCTTTGTTGTTAGCCATTACCTCTGCAAGAAGGGTGTCTGAATTGCAGGCCCTTATGGCAGTTGAGCCTTTCCTGATTTTTCATAAGGATAGGGTATCTTTTAATCCTTCTTTTATGCCTAAAGTGGTTTCTAGTGTGGCTTTAAACCAAACTATTCATTTGCCTACCTTTTATGCAAATCCCCAAAATAAGGGAAAAGATTTTGCACACTTTAGATGTACACAGGCAATTACGTTATTATTTAAGCAGGACTAAGGATTTTAGGCAGTCTCAGCAGTTGTTTGTTTCTTTTGCTTTGAGTTCTCAGGTAAGCCTGTGTCAAAACAAACTATTTCTAAGTGGATTGGGTTTTGCATTACTTTCTGTTACTCCCATCATGGCAAGGAGATTCCAGCTGGGATTAGGCCTCATTCCACTAGGGCTACTGCCACTTCAACAGCACCCCTACGGGGGTGGCAACTAAGGATATTTTGGAGGCAGCTACTTGGAGTTCAGTGCATACCTTCTCTAAGCATTACCACCTTCCTCTCTACTCTAAATCTAGGGCTGGTTTTGCCACTGCTATTTTACAGGGCATGTTGTCAGCTCCTGCTTCTTTGTGATTTGCCATCCTCCTTACCTCTGCTTTGGGATTCTGCAAGTGTCAGGACTGCAGCAATGTGAGATGAAAACATAGTACAGTTTTGTACCTACCATAAATGTAGATGTTGATCCACATTGCTCCTTCCCTCTGTGTTTAGGGGTGGTTGTGTGGGTGGGATTGTACCTTCTTACTTTGTATATATTGTACATATATTTGGTACAGGGGTGTTTGGTGTGTTGTTGTTTTGGTTTGGCCTTATCTTTTTAGGGTCTTCTGACATCTGGGGCGTCATGCGCATTTGTACAGACTAATCAGGACTGCAGCAATGTGGATCTTCGAACATCTACATTTATGGTAGGTACAAAACTGTACTTTTCTCACCATTCAAAACAATGGCTTCAGTAAGCTAGTCCTTTAAAACTGGAACGGAACCTCTGTGGCTGGAAGGAACACTGGATCCTGCAAATCCTGGTTGAGAGTTCAAATTAATAGTTCTCTGTCCGCAAGGACAAAACTCAACAGGGATAAAAATGATTACGGGAAAGGATTTCCTTACCCCAATCCACCTCCCTCTCAGGAATGGGGCAATAAATTCCCTGACCATGGTCACACTCCTGGTAATGATTCTCCCAACAACACTGAAACAAACTGTTACAGTTAATAATGACCAAAGCAGTTTTTTAGACCGAGAATTTCCTACCCTAAGATGGTCGGAGAGATTAAAGAACAAAACTGCAGTTTCATATCAACCCTGGGGAACTCACCAGGGGAACACAAGGGGGGGGGGGGTTCAATCGGGGGGGGGGGCACAGAATCATACTTGGTCCAACAGGAATTAAGGATTCTTTAGACATTTTAGAGGTGTCCTCTGATTATTTACCTACCCCATTGTAACATTATCACCAATTGTGATGGTGATTTTAGTGTATAATTTTTCTGATGTGGTTATTGGTGTTGAGCACTGTGATTTATTTTTAAAAGGTTTCACCTATGTACCTTCACAACCTACGGACATTTCTAACACCGTACTTGACTTAAAATTATACACACGTAAGTTGAATTTTAGGGTCCTTTTTCAGAATTAATCACTAGAAAATCTTATCAACCCTTTAGCCATGTCCAGCACCTTTAATCCTCCCCTTCACCCCATCATTCAACTATTTGAAAGAATATGTGAACTAGATATCTGTAATTTGTAAGGATTAATCAGAAAAGACAGATGGACAATTGTGTGGAAACCATACTACAAGACATTAAAAGCTTTCTTGATTTGATTAGAATAATGAAACCTGACAAGGGTGGAGGGTGTAGTTCTTATGAACCAGGTTGATTATGCTAACAATATGTTGCACATTCTGAATGGGAAGGCATATGCTAAATCCTCCCTTAATGAATTACACACAGTTTACAATAGAATTAGAAATTATTTACAGGATTTGTTTATTGAGGGGTCCATTACCATTGATGGGTTAAATTATCTCACTGTGTCATATCCCAATATGTCTGTGATTGGGTTACCAAAAGAACCTTGACCAACCACCCATGAGACCCACTGTGGACGCAAAAGGTTCCATCACCCACCATCTTGCAAGACTTTGACACTAGGCTTAAAGAACTGGTCTTTTCTGAAACCCACATATGTTAAGGATTCATGGAGTTTCTTACATCTATTCAACAACACTCCATTTCAAACGCATTATGTCCTTCTAACCATCAATATCAAAGACTTGTACTCTGTCATTCCACATAATAACGGGTTTAGAATGGTTTTCAGAATACTTGTATGAAAAAGGCATTGAGCACAACAAAGTTCACGTATATGCACACCTACTTGAACTTGTATTGGAAAACAACCTTATTCTCTTTGATCACGAAATCTATTTGCAACAGGAGGGTGTAGCGATGGGTTCCTCATATGGGGGTCTATATGCAAACATTGTTGTAACCCAGTGGGAAAAGTTTTTGTTCAACAGTCCTGTGTTTAAGTATGTAAAATGTTACACCCGGCTTTATTTTGTGGGATGGACCACCAGAACATATAGTAGATTTAATGTACATGAATTCCACCACCACCTTCTTGAAATTCACACACAACTACAGTATGGACCAGCTGCCTTTCCTAGATGTTCTAATTAAAGATCACATCAACAACAAATTTGTTTAAAAAATATACAGAAAGGAAATTTATTCCAACTCCTTACTTCATTTTTCAAGTTCAAATCCAATGAAACATACAAAAGCTATTGTAAAGGGGCAATTTTTGAAGGTGGCCCAAATGGTATCCGTTATGGATGATTTCCTTAGCGAATGTGACAATTTGAAAGCCATGTTTTCAAGAAGAGGCTACCCGTGCAAGTTTATTACTGACATTGTTAGAGGTAGTAAATAAAAGGGAGAGGACATTTTAGCCCCTTAATAACAGACACTGATAACAGCATCACCAATATATATATATATATATATATATATATATATATATATATATATATATATATATATATATATATATATATATATACCAATGACAGTTTTGTATTAAAGATCTTGGAAAACAATTGCACCATTCTAAACCAAGAGAAAGCCATTAGACCTTTTGTTGATTCACACCCCACTATAGTATTCAAAAAAGGCAGAAACTTAAAAACATTTTTGAGATGAAACCAAATGAAGTGAATAATGTTGGGCACATGAATGTGTGGCATGTGTAAAATATTGCAAACGCATTAAGGAAGGTGGCATTTTTCTGATGAAACACCATTGAAGTGAAATTACATCAAAAATATAACTGTGTATCTGAAAAGAATATTTATTGTGCCCTATGTAACTCTTGTAGCTGTTTTTACATTGGAAAAACTGCCCATAAATTAAAGAACCGAATTTATGAACATTTGTAGGATATAAAATCAAAAAAGATACAAATGCACTTGGTAAACACATTATGTAAAATACTGGTCACTCTTTTCATTTCACGGTCATTGACAATATTAAAACAGAACCTCGAGGTGGTGCCTGGTCACTTTTGATAGAAAGGAGAGAGGTTTACTGGCAACTGCGTCTCAGTGCATCAAGTTGGCCAGGCTTAAATGAACACATTTCCATTAGCTCTCTGTTGAAACTAAAAGCTTTAGAAAGTTGCTTATTTTAAAAAAAAAAAATTATATTTCTTCTGTACTATTAAATTATATATTTTGTTTTTCGAATGCAACTTGAATTTTCCACATTATATATGAAAACTAGTTAAAATGCATAAATAAAAGCATGTTTTTTACATGATTTTTCTTTGAGGGTGTGTCATTTTAAATAACTTAACTTTTGATTGTTTTCCCAGTTTCCTCTCTGCTATATAAATGGTTTGTGTAAATTAATTCATTATCTGATGAAGTTCTGAAGTGGTCAGGATGAAAGCACTTATTTGTTTTATTTTCTTCAATATTGAAGTTGGCCTGAATAAGTGCTTTGCCTTTTTTTTTTTTTTTTTTTTTTTTACTGTGGAGTGGCTCATCCTTTTGTTCCTGTTTGGCATCTTTGTGTTTTGCAAAAAAAAAAAAAATAGACATATCTTTTGTTTGTTTCCATCTTGGGTGTCTTTGGAGAAGATGCTGAGGCTGAACAATTGAGTTTACCCAGCATCTGAGGACACAGGAAACCTGACAGGTCTGGTAGATGGACCCCAACGCCTGTGTGCCCAAATGCTGGCACAGCTTCTACAAGACCTTTGTGGTGATGGGGAAACATTATCTGATTTCAATCTTCATTCATTCATCCTGGACTGATTGGTTCAGTTCTGAGCCCCTCAGAACAGACTCTGCCATTTTACATAGCTCGCGCCAGCCAAAAACTCTCAAGCTAAGGCTATACCCACAATACCCCTCTTCCATTACCTCAGATTTCTTTTGCTGCTCTGAAAATTGGCCGCATAAGCCAATACTCTCAGCTAAGTGCTTTAGTTCTTTACTTGGTGCTTTTTTAACATTTTTTTGACTAAATTTAATTCCTTTTTCTCTCTGATAGTTTCGCTATCCTTTGAGAGTGTTTGCCTTCTACTGTATTTTACCCCACTCCTTACTGTATTGTAATTCTAGTTTACAATTGCTGCTAACAGGCCTTCCCTCCCTTTTTACTGTTGGTAATCTTAATACCATCGTTGTATCTTCCTCTTTCTCATTACCCTTGGGTATTTCTGGTATTCTATTTTCCTTCCCCTTTCTGCCCGTTTGCGTGTGTGTGGCATTAATATGTCAGAGAAACAAAAATGGGCATCCAGCTTCAAGCAATGCCAGGATTGTGGCAGAAAGATGCCCAATTCAGATGGGCATTTTTCTTGCACGTCTTGTTTGGGTGCCCCTTATTTGGACACCATGTGAAATTTGCCAGGGTTTTAGTGCCTGTACTTAACAGAGAGATGAAACAAGGTCATTCTGAAAGGCTTGTTGAAATGTTCTTTTAGTGAAACTCTCTCTAAGGCTGAGATGTCTAAATCCTCAAAGCCTAACACAAAAAGAAAAAGGCTATTCTGTGCCAACCTCACCATTGGCACATGAAACAAAGCCTGACAAATAGACTCCGTTTGCCTCCTCGGAACCGAAAGCCAAAGTACCTAAACTGACAGAACCAGCATCTTTGGGACAGACCTCTTCTTCAGTACCAACTGTTATGGAACCGATACAGACTACCTTGGCACAGATCCCTATTTTGGCGCCTATGACCTCTTTGGCACCAACAATAGTTTCAGAGCCAGCATCACTCTTCTCATTCGGTATCGGCTTCAGCTTGTGTACAGCAACAAATGGTGTCTAAAGTCTAAATGTTATACTTTCCAGGATTAGATATTTCCCTTCAGTGGACCTGGTCTTGGGTCAACTCCCCCAGTCCCTTTGTGGATAGGCCTGAGTCCTCTCCGGGAATGTCAATCCATTCTTCTAGGAGTCTATCTGAATTAGATATAGTTAGATTGGTAGACCAGCTTTTGGCAGCCAGAAGTCTTCCCGCATCTATGCAGACCTCTTTCCCTCCCAGAACAGAGGCTTACTCCCCAAACACTCTACCAGTTTACCCTTTTTCAACCTCCTTCCAAGGTTTGGAGCCCTCCATTTTGACGTTCCCGCTACCTCTGTGCCAATGTTGGACCTCACCTTGGCACCGGGGTCATCTCTGTTGTCTTCGGCTCCTTTTGGATCCATTGGGCACATGGGACCATGGCTCGGCTGTTGGTTCTGTAAACCTTGGTATGGTTCCGATTTGTTTCTATGGGGCTGTCTTTGGCTCTTGGGACCTTGGTGGTTTATAGCCCTCCCCTGGCTCCTGTTCTGGATGGTGGCTTGTCAGAGTGGGGGGTGACCCCTGTTCCGAGGTTATCTCTCTGTTCAGGCTCCCATCCCTCTTCAGGTGGCCCTGCTTCCAGATCATGGAGAGCGCTTTGGTCTTAGCAGGCTGCCAGCTGTCTCCTTCCTTGGCGGAGTGTCACATTTATGTAGTCTCTATTTCACAGTTGTCACATCTCTCTCTCCTGTATAGCAGGCACAGAAGCTGCTAGACATCCCTATTCAGGGTCCATCCTGTTCGGAGGCTTCCTCAGAAATTCCCGCTGAGGGGCCACCCTGTAACAGGACCTGCAAGAGGAAGCATCTCAATTCTCCAGAAGAATCTGTCACGGAAGACGCAGATTATGATGAAGGGGAGGGTTGCCCCCTGTCACCCCCTGAAGATGTCTCCTACAAATTTTGAAATTGAGGGGTGATTTGAAGTCTTCAAGCCCATCCTCTGAGGAATCTGTGTTCTTGCAAGCTTTTCGTGCCTGCCCATCTACTTCCTGGGTGACCCAACCCGCTTACTTATCTAATTAAGCTGATTGTTCAGCAGACGTGGAAGGCTCCTGATTCCATAGAGCCCATTCCCTGGAGGCCAGATACAATTTTAACTGCCCCAGAGGATCAGCCCCATTGGTCAAAGTGTCTAGCAGTGGATGCCATGCTGGTGGTGGCGGCCGTCAAAACTGTCCATCCCCCTAACCGAGAGTCTGGGACAATGGACAGATTTGTGAGGTGAGTTTTTGCTTCATCGACCATTGCTATTGGGTCCCTGAACTTAGCACAGTTTACTAGACTCCAAAGGGACCTGATAACTGAGCTTTCAGACACCCTTGCAGGAGCAGTACCTGATGAGGTTCAGGATAAGGTTGCCTCGCAGCTCGTCACCCTGGAGTCAGTTTCAAACTAGTCCCATGTGGCTTATCGTCCATGTAGCCAAAGGGCCATCTAGGTCAGCAGGTACCGGTGTTGCTATAAGGCGACATGCCTGGATGCACTTGTGACTTACCCTTCAGTCTTCCTTTGTCAAGGCTCCGGTTTATGCTGCGTTATTGTTTGGCTCAAAATTTAGAGGCACACTAGCCAGGTGTGAGGAGGACTGAAAAACCCTTTCTGCTGTGGGCGTTAATTTTTCCACTCCTCAGTGATCCTATCCTAGGAATCGGTGAAGTGGGAAAATGTGGTTAAAAAAATCCTAAGAGTCTTTGTGACACGTGTTAAGTTCTCCCCCCAGGGCATAGGGGGGAGCTCTACTTGAAGATATCTGCCCCATGGCAGATGGGGGTCTGCATAATCAGGGCTCCAGAGATTTATTCTCTGGACAACCCTACCAGCACTCCTGTAAGGCAGCCTGATTGCTTACCTCTGGAAGCAGTCGGGGGAAGATTTTCACTGCGCCAGTCAGCCTGGCTTTACCATAACTTCAGATACTTGCGTGCAGAAAATTATCACCAGAGGTTACCGTATTGCATTCAATCTATTTCCAAGACTTCAAAAGCATATTCCCAATGTTCCACCCAGTCAGAGAGATCTAACAGCAGTAGAAATCCAAAAGCTGCTTCTAAAGTCATCCAAGAAGTCCCAAATAGGATCTGGATTTTACTCTCTTCTTTTTAGTACCAAAAAAGACTGGACTGGAGGCCAATTCTGGATCCTCAGCCTATTGAACAAATTTGTACAACAGACAAAATTCTGGATGGTCATGGTCCAGTCCAATCTTCCCCTTCTGGAGAAGGACGATTGGATGTGCTTTATAGATCTTCAGGATGCACATTACCACATAAAGATGGACAAGCATTCCATAAGCTATCTCCGCTTCCAACTAGGAGCCAGTCACTACTAGTTTCGAGGACTGCCCTTCGGTCTCACCACAGCTCCCAGTGTGTTCTCCAAATGCATGGCAGTCGTAACAGCTCACTTGAGAGTGTGATAATTTTTAATGTTTCCATACCTAGACGACTGGCTCCTCACCACCCCCTCCAGGCATCTACTGCTTCATGCCACAGACTTCATCCTACACCTTGCCGAGGAACAAGGCATCTCAATAAACAAGGAAATATCACAATTGACTCCTTGACAAGATCTAGAATTCATCAGGGCAAGACTGAAAATCTCCTGCATAGCCTCCCATCCCCTCCACAGGCTAATGAAGCTAAGGTCACAAGTTTAAGCCATCATTTCCAAAAACAAAGTTCCCACTCACTTGTTATAGCAAACACTGGGGACAATGGCAGCCACTTTAACCTTAGTACCCCTAGCAAGGTATCATATGAGGCTGCTTCAATAGCTCTTGGCGTCACAATGTTCAATTCTAACGCATCCGATGTCTCACCCAATCCTAATGACAAATTGCTGCAAAAAGGATTTATCTTGATGGATCAAGTGAGAATAAAATATATGGGATCGCACCTTTTCTGCCTCTCCTCCCAAAGCCATAGTAACCACAGACATTTCCCAAGTGGTGGGGGACATCATCTGGAAAAGTCTGTCGAAGGCACTTGGTCCCCGCAAGAGGCCAATTTGCATATTGAAATCCTAGAATTGAGGGCAGTGCTTTTAGCGTTGCAAGTGTTCCAATCTGTCCTTCCTTCAGGGACCATTTCAATTCAGACACCATGGTGGTCTGGTATATCAGCAAACCAGGAGGGACCAGATCTTGCCCACTGTGCAGGAAAGCCCTATGAATTTGGCAATGGGCTATTGGCTCCAACCGCTTTCTGGCAGCAACACATATTCCGGGGAAATGCAACCTGATTGCGGACAAGTTGAGCAGGTGCATTCTCCTGCCTCGTGAGTGGTTTCTCACCCACAACATAGCGGTGATTTTTTGTTGTGGCCAGCCATGCTGCGACTTGTTCACCTCCACGATAAATGGCAAATGCAATAGCTACTTTGCCCTAATTCCCCTCCGGGGGGAGTCCTCGAGAGATGCACTTCAGTTGGCCCCGAGGACCTTTTTATGCCTTCCCCCTTTCCCACTGATTCCCCAGTTTTTGAGGAAAGCTTAAGAAGCATCTCATTGCACCCTATTGGCCCCACCAAGTCTGGTTCCCCTTTCTTTGGCCTCATCTGGTCCACCGCGCTTGGATTCTGGAGGCAGCTGCAGACCTGCTCTCTCATCCTCATGGCTTGGTGCATCCCAACCTCTAAAATCTCAAACTGATGGCTTGGTGTTTCCAAGTCCAGTAATTGCCAGGCAAAATAACTTATCTTCAGTGCAAAGGATTCTTCTGGCTTCCCATAAACCGTCCACCAGGATTTACCAAAACAAAAATGAAAGGATTTTCAGTTTGGTCTTGTACAAACGACATAGACTCCTTCTAACCTCCAGTTGATAAGGTCCTGGAATATTTAGCCACCTTATTTGAATCGGGAGCCTCTACTTCCACAGTTAAGTTTCATTTAGACTATATTTCTAATTTTCATTACTGACTTTGATCTTTCCTTGATGTCTGTTTATGCAAATTTTTTCTTAAAGGCGCTTTACATTTAAAACCTCCTGCCATGGGGTTTGACCCAAGTCTTACAAAGCCTAATTCGACAGCCATTTGAGCCAGCAGCTACTTGCAACCTCAAGTTTTTATCTTGGAAAACCTTATTAGTAGCGGTCATGTCTGCTAGAAGAATTTCCAAGTTACAAGCTTTATGCATGAAACATCCCTACATCATTTTTCACAAGGAGAGTCTTGCTAAGAACCAACCCGTCCTTCCTCCCCAAAGTAATATCAGAATCTAATGTTAACCAGTTTATAGACCTGCCAGTTTTCTTTCCAGATTTCACAAACAAATGTGAATACTGTCTTCATCTGCTGGATGTCCAGAGACAATTACATTTTTACTTGGACAACATAAAATCTTCTAGAAAATCAGACCAGTTATTTCTGTCTTTTTTGGGCCCAAGACTGGGCAAACCTGTTTCAAAAGTTACCTTATCAAAATGGCTCAGAGACTGTTACCTTTGTCTACAATCAAAATAAACGCAAACTGCCTACTACAGTTAGGGCGCATTCCAGCAGAGCTGTTTCCACTTCAGCTGTCTTTCATTCCAAGGCCTCTGGAAGAAATATGTGCAGCTGTAACATGGGCTACTCCTCATACCTTTATCAATCATTACAAATTAGACTTGGTCTCCAGGGGAAGAGCATCCTTTGGCTCTATGGTACTTGGGAACATCCTTCCTTAGGGCCACTCGGGTTCAAAGTAGCTGGGGACTCTGTCCCATCAGTCAAAAATGAATGAACACTGACAACATCAGATAAAGAAGTTATGCTGTGTTGTCAGTCTTTCATTCTTGACATCCCACCCTCTTGCCCATTCAAAAAGACTTTTGGAGGATCAGTTCTACTCCTGGGATGCTTTAGGGGTTGTACCTTAGACAGGGCTTCTGTATTTTCTCTATTTCTCTGCACACTTGATCTGAGGTAACGGAAGAGGAGTTTTGTGGGTAGTGCCTTAGCTCTAAGAGTTTTTGGCTAGCGTGAGCTATGTACAATGGCTGAGTCAGTTCCAAAGGGCTCAGAACCAAACCCATCCGTCAAGAATGAAGATGGACAACACAGGTGGAACATTATATTAAGGACTTAACTTCTTTTTCAAGCAGTTGATGAAGACTTCACTTTACTTGCCATATTGAAATGTAGTAACTGAAAGCTCTTGGCATGGTACAGGAAGTAGAGTGAATTGCACCAATGTGCCTGCATAGATACATTGAACTTTTTTTTTTTTATTAGCATTTAAAATGAACAAAGAACTGAACTGCTGTGATGTTAAGCTGCCAAAACAAGTCTTAGATACTGCTAAGTAAGTCAAAGCAACATACTATAAGTGGGCATCAAAAGTGTAATGGGTACAGATCTCCTTACTGTTTGTTCATGCACTTAGTGCAAACAACCTGCAAATGTGAAATGGGTTGTGTGAAATATATGTAGCAGATGTGTTTAGAAAATATGATAGAGGCATGTAAATGTTGTACGAAGTGGTATTAATGAGAGCTGATTTTAGTTTGATTCTGTATAGAAATGCTCTTTCATATTTAGTTATTTAGTGTGGTTATGGTGATTTTACAGATTATAAAATTAAACATTTGGATGTGAATCACAAGTTTGTTTTTTATTGTATTTTACAAATGTACGGTCTTTACTACTGCCTGATAGAAACTTCAACTTAATGCTTCTGGCAGAATCCCATTTCAACCAGGCCCTGTGAAAGTGGTATGTTTTTGCACAGTGCAAAAATACGGTGCTCCAAATTTTGACTGTTTACTAGAGTCTGTGTTCCACGTTGGCTTCTCGAGAGGTTGAGAACTATGTTGTAAAACGATAAGTGATACAAACGGTAGTGGGACTGTAAGTAGTTATGGCTGTACTTAAGCACATTTGTTAATACGCTTGCAATCCAATGTGTGATCTTTTCTGGTAATGTACTCCAGATGAATGTTTGCTTTGATAGCATGATATAGCTTTGACCCTCCACTAGAGGGCACTTTAGTACTATTCTACTAACAAGTATATGCAAACCGTACTGTTTAAAAGTGAATAGTAAGAAAGAATGTCCCACATAACACTGAAATAGCCTTAGGATAGTTTGAAACATGTTTATCAATTGTGAATTAGATAAAAATGGTCAGTTCTATGTGATGGTTATTGTTGATCTGAGAATGTTGTGTAGAGTAGACAGTGATTTGGCCTTTGATCAACATGTGGCCAAGGTAATAAGGTAATTTTCTATCGACCAACTTAAAAGCAAGGGCATGGCATCCTGGTGTACGGAAGTCATACTGCCACTTTATTTGGCCCTCATAAGACCCATCATTGATTATAATGCCCCCCCTTTCAGCATGTACCTACCCAGACATTTGTAATGCCAGCAAAGGTTCCTTACCAGGAGAATCCAAGGTTATAAACATATTGTACTATACAGATGGCCTTAAAGCCCTATCTCTGTACTCCATCTCCTACATGTTACTGAGAGGCAATCTATGACTGGCATACAAGGCATCATCTGATCCAGCTCTGATGTTCCTTTTGTATATCGACAAAACGAACATCATCAGAACCACTAGCTACAGGGATTTAAATTTTGCTTTTGACATAAATAAGATGTTGGTGAGATGGATATGTGCCTCCAAGGATCCCCGTATTATGAAAGAGGCTTCCCTTCCATGCGAAGCAGAGTCCCTAACCCTATTAAAGCATAACCTTGGCCAATGGATGGGAAATTGTAAATTCACCTCAGTCTGCCCCCCATGTTGGGTAGACAGAGGCAGACAGTAGTGGCCAAATTAACATCCTCCCAGATAATTTCTAGATACTTCCTAAGATATCCCTTCCTAGAAAAACCCATGACACACAAGGACACAATTGCTTTGAATTGCACTGCTAGGCTTATAAAGGCCCTGGTGGTCGTTAGAATCAATATGTTCATAGGTTTACATTAAACCGTGTTGTGATTTTGATAAAATTAAGTGGGTGATGCATTTTGGCAGTCTTAATAGAACTACAGTGAGTTGGAAGGCTATGATAAGTGGTTTTCTTATGTTATAAAATGTCAGTAAAGATTTGTCTTGTCTCCATGTGCTGTCTGCAGAATTAATGATGCTGTTTTGGCTAAAATGGCAGGCGTATAGAGAGCTATTTCCTTCACAAATACTTTGATCCCCCAAGTCACTCACTTTGCTTTATCTCATTACGTTTTTGGTAAATGCTTTCTGCCCCAAGATTCTTTGCATTTTGTGATAACACAGCTGATGCCATTGGATTAATAGGAAAGTAAGAAGCACAGGCAGCACAGTGACTTGGTGGTTAGGGTTTGCACTTTATAGCACCAATGTCAGGAAACTGTGACCTCCAGTTGCCATGTGTGGAACTTAAATATTGCCCTCTTGTCTGTTTCAGTTTAGTCAGGATTCCTCCAGCTTAGCAAAAGTATGGT
The DNA here is from genome assembly GCF_019279795.1 of Protopterus annectens. Classification (NCBI taxonomy): domain Eukaryota; kingdom Metazoa; phylum Chordata; order Ceratodontiformes; family Protopteridae; genus Protopterus; species Protopterus annectens. The sequence continues at coordinate 309,713,295 of NC_056742.1, read as the reverse complement.
CATTGATTAGCTACTATAAAACTATTAATACTGTGCATTTTCTCGTGCCCATATGCTCTAGGACATGTCTATAGAGGTGTATGAAGGCCTGTTTTGACTGCCTAGCTAATACATAAGTGAATGCAATTAATACATGAAGGAAGGAAGTTGCAGAAGTACACTGGTTTGCGTTGCCTTATAAAGCTGGTTCTTCAGTTTTGTTAGCCAGCTTTGCAGAGTTTGTGTCCTTTTGCTTGCATTGGCTTTTGGGCTTCACCTACACAAAGATCACTGGGATGTGGGAGGAAAATGTATTGGCCGTTACATATTAGCCAACTGTGTCTGTGTGTGTGTGTGTGTGTCTCTATTTGCTTTAACAGACTGACATCCTATCCCATTCAAGATTTGTTCCTGCTGTTAAAAAAAAAAATTCCTGCCATATGCCTGCTTTTTGGGATGGGAATGGATGATGATGAGATTAAGCAAGTTGGTGTCTGTCCCAAAGTACAGGTATGTATCCTGTTAAACTTTTTTCCGTTTTCTTAATCCATTGCTGTCCTTTCAAATTAGCCAGTGTAGAAGGACTGGTGTTGATGGTATGCTTTCTGTGGTGTTTGGGGACGAGAAGGCAATCCATCCTTTTTCCAGTTCTTTTGGTTGGGGTTAACTTAAGTACTAATGTTGGATTAAAAATAGAGGGGCATGATCCCTCTGCTTATCCTCTTCAGAGCACTTTTGTTTTATCTGAAGGTAATGCTACTCAATGCTAGAAGTCTAAACCTCAAAGTGCACTCTCTCGAGGCACTCCTAAAAACGGAGAACATCGCTATCTGTGCAGTAAATGAGACCTGGTTCAAGGCAGAGAGCACCCCTGCAATACCAGGCTACAACTCTTACCACACTTTTCGGCCACCAAACCAGGACCGAAACACTAAAGGTGGAGGAGTGTCCATATTCACCAAGGATATTCACACCACCAGGCTAGTTGCCCAACACAATCCATCTGAAATTCTCCAGGTACAACTAACACTAGGTAAGACTGCAGTCCAAATTGTAGCTTGCTACAGATCCCCCACCATGCCCCAAGATTCTCACTACACCTTTCTTAACCTACTGGAAAATATTAAGATAGAAACAGACACACACTAGTACTGGATGATTTTAACTACCCTGCCATTAACTGGGAAAATACTCGTGTACCAACACCTTTGCCCAATGGTTCTTGGAATTCATAAATTCCAGTGCCCTGGATCAACTAATCCATAGTCCCACCAGGGGCTCCAGTATATTAGACCTGGTCATTACCAACATGGGAAGTCGATGCTCCACACCTATGGTCACCCCCTCATTAGTCAGGTCTGACCATAAGCTAATCACCTTTAGCATCCACATCCCACCCCCACCCCCGAGTAAGGAAACCTCCATTAAAAACCTCTCCAAAGCCAACTTCATGCTACTCAAGTCAAAAGTGACAAACTTCATGACACCCATACAGACGGGAACTGAAAGTTCGACTGCTGAATCCTACACTAAGGCACTGTACGAGCACATCCACTCATGCATGAATCATGCCATCCCAAATAGAACCAAGATGCTCTTCTCCAAAAAAAGGAAGCCAATCTGGTGGTCCCCTGCCATAAACAAACTATACAACAAAAGGAAGAAACTGTTGCAGAAGAGGAAAATCCCAGGATGCAAAAAACTCCATTACCAGCCTCCGTAAGAAACTGAGATCCCTCATAAAATCCTCCAAAGCTAGTTACGAAAATAAAATTGCCAAAGATTCCAAAGACAACCACAAGGCATTCTATAACTGTCAAGAATCTAAATGGCAATGCTCAGATCTGCTTTGAGCTAAAACAGAATGGCATTAAATATACTGATACCAAGAATATTGCCAATATCCTGGCAGATCAATTCAGTGCCAACTTCTCCCCCCTCGCCCCCTAAACGGCCCATCTCCATACCGGAAGATTGCCAAATTCCGGTAATGGCCCCACAGGTAAAAAACGCACTCTCCAAAGCTAAGAATACAGCATCCATGGAACCAGATGATATCCCAGGCTGTGTACTACATGAACTACAATATGAACTGGCACCTCACCTAAGTGTCATGTTTAATCATAGCATCACCTCAGGTTTCATGCCCACTGAGTGGCGCAGAGCTACAGTTATCCCACTCCTCAAGGGGGGATCTACCTTGGATCCCGGAAACTACCGTCCCATCAGTCTGACGAGCCTTATCTGCAAGGCCATGGAGCGTATTATAATGAAACTTATAAACAAAGACATTGGCAACCTTCAAACACTGGACCCCACCCAGTTTTCGTTCGTGAAGGGCCAATCTCATCTCCTGTACCTGATTGACTTCTTTGAATCAGTCTCCAGAGCCATGGACAAGGGTAAGGTGGTCCACACAGCCTATCTAGACCTTGCCAAGGCCTTTGACCCCATCCCCCACTCTGGAATCATAGATAAACTTACTAAGCTGGGCATTAATCCCTACGTCACCCAATGGATTGCCAACTGGCTTACTGACGGAACCCACACTGTAAAAGTAGCCGACTCCAAATCCAGCTCCAGACAAGTGGAGTACCTCAAGGTTCAGTCCTGGGACCGCTCTTGTTTGGCATCTACTTCTCTGAAGTACAGGCCAACTCTAAGGGACTCTAGCTAACAAAGTTTGCAGATGACTGCAAACTGGGAGACATTATTGAATCCCCATATTATGTGGATACTCTACAAAAGGGCCTTACAGAAACCGATGCTTGGTGCCAGAGCCATGGGATCAAGCTCAATGCCAAGAAATGTATAGATGTTCATAGTGTTTCACTGTTGCAGTCATTACAATTGGGTTATCCTGCTGGCAGGCTACCTGCAGTCGGCCTGAGTTCCAAAGTCTAGGTCCGGCGTCGGTTGCTGTCACCTCCTCCGTGACGTCAGCGTGCCAGATGTATAAAAGATGCAGCCAATGCCATTTTCTTCTGTCTGTCTTGCCACGCGGTGCCCGAAGCAAAAGCAGTTCGCAAGTGCCGGTCGGCCGACTCCTGAGACTTTCAAATTTCAGATCCAAAATCTTCATTAAAGCCAAGTACCCCGTAGGGGAAACTTTTTTTCTTGCTCCAGACCGATGTCCGAAAAAGTTAATAATTGTATTTCTTGTGGGAAGTAAATACCTCATAAGGATTTTCATTCTTAATGTATTCCTTGCCTAGGCCCTGACCATGACATTGCTAGTTGTCTGGTTTGTGCTAGATTTAACCAATGCACTATTAAGCGTCGGTATGATTTTTGCATTTCATTATTTTGACCGAAGATTTAATTATATAATGTCGGAGCAACCGACTACCGAGTTTATAAAAAGCACAAAGAAAAGGACAGGCACCCGAGGTCCAAAACCGACTAGGCTTCTGCTAGGCCTGTCGCCGGTTTGCCGGTTCTCAGTGAGGTGCTTTGACGCCTGCTACCTCAGAGCCACAGGCCGCTTCCGACTCCCACATGGAGCCGACTAGGCCACTGGAAACTTAAGATGTTATGTAGTCCTATCTCGCCTACATTCTTACCCATGGGTTCGGAGCCGAATATTGGCTCCAACTCTGCCTATTTTTACTAGCTCAAAAGTCTCTGATTGGCTGGGCTAAAAGGGTATCCCATAGTACACTGCTTTGCATGGCTGGGCTAAGAGGGTATCCCATAGTACACTGCTTCGCATCCCCAGATTTCATTTGCCGCTTGTAGAGCTCGGACGTGGTCTCGCTTGGCTGTGGCGAAGTACCTCTTTTTGACTTATTTCTCTTGAGAAATTGGTTGCTTTACACCCAAAAGCTATTTTAATAGCTAATTTTTGCTGCTGTTGTGTTTGTGTGTTTCTGGTGTTTTTGTGGTATCCCTAACCGTTCCCACAGGCTAGGCCCATTTTAGTTAGAGGACCTAGACCTCCCGTAGTTGAGTTGTTTGTGTGTTTCTTGTATTGTTTTAGAACTATTTACATTAGAGGTTCTCTGTGTCTTTGTTGCCAGTTTGTTTAGAGCTTCGCTCTTTCTCTGTGGTACTGTTTGCTAGTCTACGTTGTGGGCTTCGCACCCATTTGGAAGTTAACTGTAGTGAACGCTGCGTGCTTGCCACCCATTTGGTAGTTTAACCCTTTCTAGATATGTCTAAAGATCAGAAAGAACATAAGCCTTCTGGCTTTAAAAAGTGTTCAAAGTGCAGATATAAAATGTCCATCACAGATGGACACTTGGTCTGTCTACTGTCTTGGAGCCATCCATTTGCAAGAGTCGTGTAGCTTTTGCCATGCTTTCAGTTTTAGGGTGCTCCAAGAGAGGAAAAACAAATTGATTCTAAAGGGACTGCTTAAACCATCTTTTGAGGAGGCTATAGATTCGGCCTCCAGCTCTGTCAGTAGATTCGACCCCCAGTTCTCAGTCTAAATCTAAGACCTCCAAGTCCAAGAAAAGATCTCCAGCTCCATCTGCATCTTCGGAGCCTCTGGAGAAGATTACTATATTGGATACTGCTTCCTCGGCTCCACTGTCTTCGGGGCTGCAGGAGGTGTCTGTGTTAAGTGATTCAATGTCCGCTCTGATCATTCTCAAACCCATTCGGAGCCAGTCACCTAGTGTGAGGCATGGTTCACCAGACAAGATATCTCAATCTCCATCCAGCTCCTCCAAATCCTCCAGGCTTTCTGATTTGGATGTGGATAGGGTGGTGCAGAGGCTCCTGCAGTCGCCGGTGTTGGCTAAATCCCAGTCGGCTCCAGAGCCAATTCCTATGGTTGTCTCAATGATTCCTCCTCCAAGCACATCCTTGTTGTTGGAGCCGTCATGTTCCGCTCAGTGTGATGTTATTGTGCCGGCTCCGATTTGGGTTCAGAGTCTCCCACTCAGTGCTTCAGCTCGGGGGACCCCTGTCCTGATCATGGCCTTGGAGGTCGGTCGGTCCTCAGACTCTGGGGGGGGGGCAGCCTTTGAGGCCATGCGGAGCGTGCTGGCCAGGTCGTCGGCTACGTCATTCGGGTCGGTCATTCCATCCCCTACCACTCTGGCAAGAGCTTCTGACACTCTCCTATCCTTGGACAGTAGAGCGCCAGGCCCTAAGGATACCCCCACAAGCGGTCCCCCACTTTCTGAAGGTCCCTCAGAGCCTGTGCCTGAGGAACCTCCCAGAAAGAAATTGTGCAAGAGGAAGCACATAGACTCCCAGGACGAGTCTCTCACTTCAGATTACTGACCTCGAGGAATCGGAAGGATCCCCCAAGTCTTCTTCTGATGCTGTTTCCTTCTCCGATATCCTGGAGATACTGAAACAGAGGAGACTGGCCTTCCAAAACCCCTTCTGAGGAGGAGTCAGTATTCCTTAAGGCTTTTGGCGCTCAACCTTCCGCCTCCTGGGTGTCTCCACCCTTCAATGAGCTTCTTGACCTTATTTGTCGAAGGGTGTGGGAAAACACTGATTCTGTGGAGCTCGTACCTAGGTTGCCCCAACAAATTTCTCTCCGCCCCTCAGGGAAAATAATTTCTGTCAAAGGGAGTCCCGGTTGATGCCATGGCGGTGGCAGCAACCCAGAAGAAAGTTGCATAGTCTTCCTCATCGGTCCATCCTCATAACAAGGAGTCTAGGACTATGGACCGGTACGGGAAGTGTACCTTGTCTTCAGCCACCATCGCCATAAGGTCACTGAATTACTTATCTCATTTCTCTCTGCTCCAGAGAGATCTCCTTAAGGAGTTGGGAAATGCACTTGCGGGTAACATACCTGAAGCAGTGGCTCAGACAGTTAACGCACAGGTTTCTACCCTCAACTCCATCGCAAACTCGTCCATGTGACTCATTTCGTATGCGGCTGAGGGGGCAAGTAGGGCGGCCAGCTCAGCTCCCTTATGAGGCAAGCCTGGCTGCGCCTGTGTCACTTTGCGGAGGCCTTCAAGTCTTCCTTCACTGATGCCCCTTTTGATGGTTCCACTTTGTTTGGGGCCCAAAGTGAAAGACACCCTCACCAGGTGCGAGCAAGAGGGAAAGACCCTGTCTGCAGTAGGGGTCCGTTTTTCCCTTCCGTCTAGGCCTTATCCCAAGGCCCAGCGAGGGGGAAAGATGTGGTTCAAGAAATCACAAAGGTTTTTTCCTGCCGCACAAGGTGAAACCCCCTCCCGAGGCGGGGGAGGGGGGAGTTATTCAGGGAGATGTCCCCAGAGACAGGGGGGCGCCCCCGCAATTCCGGAGACCGCAACTCCTTCCGTGGCTCCCCATACTCTCATTCCTGAGGGTGTGCCTGACTGTGCTTATCCGGAGCCAGTCGGGGGTTGAATTTCCTTGTATCCAGAAGCCTGGGAAAACATCACCCAGGACCGATGGGTATTGAGGATAATTTCCGGAGGTTACATCATTCCATTCTCTTCAGTACCCCCTCCCATAAGAAAAATCCCGGACTTTACACCCAGTCAAAGGGATCAAGCAGCCTCTGAGATATCTCAGCTGCTAGAAAAAGGAGCCATCCAACCAGTCCCATCGGATTAGGGACTTACTCAAGATTCTTTTTGGTGCTGAAAAGAACAGGGGAAATGAGACCCATACTAGATCTCAGTCAACTCAACAATTACGTACACAAGTCCAAATTCTGTATGGTCACTCTACAGTCTATTCTCCCATTGTTGGGAGAGGAAGTATGGATGTGCACCATCGACCTGAAGGATGCTTACTACCATGTCAAAATGGACAGGGCATCCAGGTGTCATCTACGCTTCTGGCTAGGAGCCGGACACTTCCAGTTTCGAGCCCTGCCCTTTGGTCTCACCACAGCCCCCAGGGTGTTGGTGTATGGCAGTGGTGATGGCTCACTTGAGACGTCCAGGATTCCAGGTGTTTCTGTACCTGGACGGCTGGCTCCTCACCGCCCCCACCAGGCATCAACTAATTCAGACCAGGGACGCTACCATCAGTCTATGTCACCAATTAGGCATCACTATAAACTGGAAAAAATCTGCCTTATTGCCCTTACAGCGTGTCACCTTTTATAGGAGCAGAGTTGGACACCATTCAAATGTGAGCGTTCTTACCACAAGAAAGAATCACGGGGTTGCAACAACAAATTCTCATGCTGATGCCTCTGAGACATGCAAAGGCAAGACTGATTCTTCAACTCCTAGGGACCATGGCGGCTACTATCATGTTGGTTCCGCTAGCGAGATTACACATGAGACTTCAATGGCTTCTCTTTGTCCAATGGTCTCTCCAAAGACTTCCGCTATCCCATCCAATCCTAATGACAGACAGATGCAAGCAGGACCTCCATTGGTGGCTGTGCACCAACAACCTGAAAGGAGGAAAACCCTTTGTTCCGCCCGTCCCTGTTGCCATGGTGACCACGGACACCTCCCAGATGGGGTGGGGGGCATTATCTCGGCAGGATGGTCCAAGGCACGTGGCAGGAGCATGAGATACATTTGCACATGTCCTGGAGATGAGAGCAGTGCTTCTTGCATTGCAGGCACTTAGTTCTCCCTCTAGGGACCATTGCGATGCACTCAGACAGCATATCAGTAGTGTGATATCTCAACAAGCAAGGAGGAACCTGATCTTACCCACTATGCAGGGAGGCCATGCATGTGTGGCATTGGGCAGTAGCTTCCCAACGGTTTCTGGTGGCAATGCACATTCTGGGGAAGACCACTGTAATAGCAGACAAGCTAAGCAGGGCGATTCTTATGCCCTACGAGTGGTCCCTGAGTCGCCTGGTTGCAGAATGAATCTTCAGCAGATGGGGTCAACCTTGCTGCAACCTTTTTGCCAGCCCTCTCAATGCGAAATGCAGCAACTACTTCTCTCTGACCCCCCCCACCCACCCACCAGGGGAATCAGCCAGGGGCGCTCTAGCTCACAATTGGCCCTCCGGTCTGCTTTATGCTTTCCCTCAGTTTCCCCTTCTCTCAAGGGTGATTCAGAAAGCGCAATCCTTGGGAAGCAGGATGATTCTGATTGCCCCACACTGGCCTCGTTAAGTATGGTTCCCCTTCCTTCAACCTTACATTGTGGATACTCCTTGGATGCTGGAACACCTTCCAGATCTACTGACACATGTCGGGACAGTTCCACCCCTCTCTGAGGACATTCTGGCTGACAGCCTGGCTACTCCACTTCCATCGTTGGTCAGATGTCATAATTTCTCGCCGGAAGTAGTCCATATATTGTCGTCCTCTCATAAACCATCCACTAGAAAAATCTACTTTAGCAAATGGAAAAGGTTCTCTATCTGGGCTCATTCTAGAGGCATTGATCCCTACACGGCTCCAATTGATTCCATTTTGGAATTTTTGTCTATACTGTTCTATCAGGGGTCCGCATCAGCCACCATCAAAGTTCAGCTGGCGGCTATATCAAACTTCCACGTGACCAATGAGCCTAGCCTTTTGGCACACAGACTATGTAAAGCATTCCTTAAAGGTACCCTATTGCTTCATCCCCCAGTATCCCAACCTGTTATGCCCTGGGACCTCAATTTTGTTCTTCAAGCCCTCGCTCTTCCACCTTTCGAGCCTGCAGCTACCTGCGAGTTAAAATTTCTTACATGGAAAACAGCATTTTTAGCAGCAATCACTTCAGCGAGGCGGGTCTCCGAAATTCAAGCCCTCTCCATCAAACCCCCATGTTTGATCTTCCATAAAGAGAGTTCTCTTAGACCAAACCGTCATTCCATCCCAAAGTGGCTTCTGTGTCTAATATAAATCAGTCTATTGAGCTGCCAGTTTTCTTTCCCAATTTTTCCAACAAAACAGAATTCAGATTTCACCAATTGGATGTAGATAGACAGTTACGCTTCTATCTCCACCGAATGAAAGATATCCGGAAATCTGACCAACTCTGTCTCCTTCTCGGAAAACCGGTGTGGTTCTCCGGTATCCAAGGTCACACTCTCTCTCGATGGATAGCCAGCTGTATTTCCTTCATGTATCAGACAGCAGGTAAAAATTTGCCTTTTCCACCTAAAGCCCATTCCACAAGAGCGGTTTCCGCATCCACAGCCTATCAAGCTAGATTGTCGGTGGATGCTATATGTGCTGTGGCCACTTGGGCTTCTCCTCACACCTTTGTCTCATTACAGATTGGACGTGGTTTCCAGGGGCAGATCTTCATTTGGCTCCACAGTTCTCAGGAGTATTTTCCTGAGCCACCCATGATGTAGGTGCGAGGGACGCTGTCCCATGGGTAAGAATGTAGGTGAGATAGGACTACATAACATTAGGAAGTTATGTACTCACCATAACGTTCAATGTATGTAGTCCATCTCTCCTCACATTCTTACTTACCCTCCCGCCTTCCCCCTGTCTGGAGGATTTGGAAGTTAGATTTTATCCTGCAGAGTCCCTTTGAATAAATTTGTTTGTATGGATGTGTGCTATTTATGCAGTAACTGGGTTGTTAGCAGCAAACTAGATCTGGGGATGCGAAGCAGTGTACTATGGGATACCCTCTTAGCCCAGCCAATCAGAGACTTTTGAGCTAGTAAAAATAGGCCGAGTCGGAGCTGATATTCGGCTCTGAACCAGTGGGTAAGAATGTGAGACGAGATGGACTACATACATCGAACGTTATGGTGAGTACATAACTTCTTGGTATTGGACACTTGGAAACCATTCCCTCAGATGGGTCCGGAGGCGCTGAGCAGGCATCGGCTTCTGAGGGTGTTTTCAGGCCTACGCAGTTATATGTAAAGCCAACTTCAGCTTCAAAGGCAAAGACTAAAGCAGCTCTAAAGACAAAGAAACAAGTACAGCATTCTCCTGGACAGGCCTCCATGCCTAAAAAACAGATGCTTAAAATGGCTGAAGACCTTATTACTTTGATCAGGGGTTCCCATCCCCCTCCTGATAAGAGGCCTAGGCAAGCGATAGAATATGCATCTTCAGATCAGGTTTCCATTTCCTCCGATTCCTCTTCTGAGCAGGAATATTCTCTTCCTCCCTATGAGGATTCTGATGCTGAAGAATCTATTCCTTCAGCCTCTCCTCCCGAGGATTATTCTTTTGGGGAAACCCTGCATACTATGAGGGAGCATTTCCAGTGGGAGAGCCAAGATTACTCAGAATCCAAGAAGAGGCTCAGAGACTTCCTTTTATTACCTCAATACAGGCCCCTTGCTATTCCTCCTGTTTTAGACATTGTAGATGTATTTTCAGAGTCCAGACTGTCTCCTGACTCTTTGCCACCAGCTCCTGTTAAACCAGACAGATACTACAGGGTACCTGATTCACATAAATTTCTTTATAAAAACCCTGCTGCAGACCCAGAAACTCTCTCTCAAGGTCCCAAGGGGTCAAGGCTTCTACTGCAAAAAACCATATACCCTCTGACAGGGATTCAAGGGCCCTGGACAGATGGAGGAAAAAGATTTATACTTCTGCTACATTGGCTGTAAGAGCTTTTAAATTGTCAATTTCATATGCTTAAATATCAGCAATATCTAATGTCACTGCTTAAACAGAAAATGTTGACAAATTCAGAATGTGCAGAAAACAAAGAAATGCAGGATTTATTGCATGCAGCTGAACAAGTAGGAAAGCATACTTTGCAATACGGTTTTGATTCTGTAGAGGCCTCTTGTAGGGCCGCTGTTACTGGTTCTGTCATTAGGAGACATGCTTTGTTAAAATAACAGAATCTCCCCGATTATGTTAAAGCAAAATGATTAGATGCTCCATTACAACATGATACCTTGTTTGGTGTTAAAGAAAATGGAGGACAAAGCTAAATCTATGCAAACAGTCAATGATTTCTTACAGGTACAACCTCCCAGATTTAGCAGGAATTGGCTTGCAAAGAATTGGTTCTTTCCAGTGTCAGACAGGCCATAAAGAGGCAGGTACAAATTCCCCAGAGGCAGATCACAGCCCCAAGGCTCATACAGGCCTATACAATGGGGTGCTTCTACCTCCAAAAGCGGACAAGAAAAATCACAGCCATACAGGAAACAGTCTCAATGACTTCCCCTGCCAGCACCAAGCACTTATCTTCTGGCAGCTCCTTTGGGGGGAAAACTAGCACTTTTTGCACAAAACTGGCACATGATCACCCAGGACAAATAGGTCTTAAATATCGTATCCCAGGGTTACAGGTTCCATTTTTACACCCTGCCAAGGCCAAATGGTATGCCAGACCTGCCACACAATCAATGGGCAGAGGCACAAAAACAAGTTTCATCCCTCATGGACATGAGCCATTCAGCAAGTATCACAGCAAGAGCAGGGACTAGGATTTTACTCAAGGCTATTCTTGGTGCCCAGAAAGGACAAAACCTGGAGACCAATACTGGACCTGTCTATCCTGAACACTTTCCTGGATATTCCGAAATTCAAAATGTTAACACTACAGCAGCTTCTGCCCATGCTGGGCAAGAAGGCTTGGCTTAGTGACTTTAGACCTAAAAGAGGCATACCTGCATGTCCCAATTACACAATCATGTAGAAGATACCTCAGATTTATAGCTGGCTCAATGCATTACCAATTCTCTGCACTGCCCTTTGGCTTGTACACTGCGCCCAGGGTCTTCACAAAATGCCTGTCACCAGTAATTGCTTTTTGCAGACAGAGGAATTTGGATATATCCTTACTTGGACGACTGCCTTATTCAAGCAGAGAACAAGGACATTCTACTACAGCATATGGCGTTTGTAAAAACATTACTATCAGGCCTAGGGTACACAGTAAACGAAAAGAAATCAAAAATCATACCCTCTCAAGAGATAATATTCCTGGGTGCAAGCTTAAATACAACTGCCCCAGATGGCTTACCTCACAAACACAGACAACCAACTACTTATTTCAAAATGTTGGCAACAAAGACCCACTTATCTGCAAGCAAAATTCTGCAGGCTTTGGGCTTCATGGCATCCTGCATTCTGCTAATTCCATATGCAAGACTGCATGTGAAGAAACTTCAGTGGTATCTAAAAAGTGTTTGGACTCAACATTGCCACAGCCTGGAAACAATAATTACCCTCATTCCCTGCCTGCAACAGGAGTTTCGCTGGTGGGCAAAAGCCTGTCACCACAACATGGTACAGCCATTCACCTTACCCACAGCCAGGCAGACATTGACAACAGATTATGCCTGGGGGGCCCATATGGCAGAAAGATGTGTTCAGGGCACATGGTCCGCAAGTCAAATGCATCTACATATCAATCAAAAAGAGATGCTTGCAGTTCAAAATGCCCTGACAGTCTTCAGGGATCTACTTCATCCAGGACAATTACTGATAGACGGACAATACTACAGGCATGTGGTACATAAACGAGCAAGGGGGCACACATTCATACCCCCTCTGCAGACTAGCCATGAACTTGTGGGACACAGCATTGACTTACCAAGTACATCTGCAAGCACAATTCCTGCCAGGAAGGATAAATACTCTGGCAGACAAATCAAGCAGAAATCTAATGGATCCCCATGATTGGAAATTGGATCCACAAGTCTTCAGCATAACAAGGAACTGGGGATGCCCAGACATATAGACCTATTTGCCTACCCTCACAATTGCCAACTGCAGAGATTCTGCACAAGGACTTATCACAAGCAAGCATGGAAAGTGGATGCATTACCTCAAATTCCTCACTTATTGACCCAACAAAACAGTTGGATACTGCACAACCAACTCAAGATCTTAAACCTGATAGCATGGCGGATAATGTAGCCATTCAAGACACACCTCTCTCTAAAGCAGTCATGGATGTTATTTTGGAGGCCAGGAGGCCTAGCACCAGAAAATCTTATGCAGAAAAATGGAAGAGATTCTGTGCTTGGAACCAGGCACAAGGTATTGACATGATTGTTCCAAATATTCCTCCGATTTTGCAATACTGAACTGAGATGCTGAATAAAGGCCTTTCCTTTTCATCAATTAAGATTCATGCTTCTGCCATTTCAGCTCATTACAATACAGAACCACCTATTTTTTCTCATCCATTACCAAGGCAGTACCTCAGAGGAGTCAAAAACATAAGACCCCCAAGGAGAGCACCAATTCCTGCATGGGACCTCAACTATGTCTTGGAGAAACTTGCACTACCTCCATTTGAGCCAGCCTCTGCAGCTGATCTAAAATTCTTATCCTGGAAAACAGCTCTGCTCCTACCAATTTCCTCCGCTAGATGAGTCTGAGTTACAGGCACTCATGGCTGTGGAACCTTTTATCATTTTCCATCTTGACAGGGTTTCTCTGAGGACAAACCCTACATTTATGCGTAAGGTGTCCAGTGTGGCTCTTGCCTACCTTTTACCCAACCCCACAAAATAAGGGTGAGAGACTTCTGCATTCTTTGGACATTCACAGACAGCTACACTTCTACTTGGACAGAACAAAAGCTTTCAGAAAGACTGAACAACTTGTAGTAGCATATGCTGCAGGATCACAAGGAAAGCCTATCTCAAAACAATTATTTCAAAGTGGATAGGCCACTGCATTCATTTCTGCTATTCACAGCATAGCAAATCAGTGCCTAAGGGCATTAGGCCACATTCCACCAGAGCAGCAGCCACTTCAGCAGCCTTCCTCAGAGGAGTACCAACCAAAGACATCTTAGAGGCTGCAACTTGGAGTTCAGTGCATACTTTCACAAAGCAACATCACTTACCTCTCTAATCTAAATCCAGGGCAGGCTTTACCACTGCAGTTCTGCAGGGCCTGATAGCCTCTCCTAATCCTATTTACCACCAGCCTCCCAACCATAGCGTTGGGATTCAACCCAATTGTAATGACTGCAACAGTGAAACACTATGAACATAGTACAGTTGTGTACCTACCATAAATGTAGATGTTTGATTGTATTCACTGTTGCAGTCCAGATTACCCTCCCACCATCCCCCTTTTTCCTTGCTGGGACTTATCTGTACTTCTCTATTCTGTACAACCTATGTGGTGTATTTGCTTGTAGATGAAGGAAAACATGTTTTTTGGTTATGCATGCTTACTGGCATTAGTGAGCCTACCATTATAGGGGCACCTGATATCTGGGGCAAGAAAAACTGAAGAAAATGGCGTCTGCTGCATCTTTTATACCCCTGGCATGCTGACGTCAGGGAGGAGGCGACAGCAACCAACGCCTTACCTAGACTTTGGAACTCAGGCTGACTGCAGGTAGCCTGCCAGCAGGATAACCCAAATGTAATGACTGCAACAGTGAATACACTCTAACATCTACATTTATGGTAGGTACACAACTGTACTTTACCCCTTTGGGGAAAAAACATGTACTCCTGAATTACCACAGGTGGCAGTACACTAACCACCGAAAGTGTGATAAGAGACTTAGAGACACAGGTGGACAGTGGTCTCACCTTCGATAACCACATCACCACAACAGTCAGGAAATCCTGTGTGGCACACCTCATCACTAAGGGTTTTTCTTCCAGAAAAAAGGAGGTCATTGTCCCACTGTACTCCTCCCTCATTAGACCCATTATAGAATACAACACCCTATTTGGTATGTACCTCTCAAGACATCTGCAACAACTGGAAAGGCCGCAGAAATACCCCACTAAAAGAATCACAGGCCTAAAGCAGATGCCCTACGCTGACCGCCTTAAACTCCAGCTATGCTCTTGTTGCAGATCATCTACTAAGAGGTGATCTATACTTAACATACAAGGCCATGTCAAACCCAGAGCTGTTGGACATGCTACACTTAAAGAAATCCCAATCCCTCAAAGTCACACGCTCCAGGGATCTAAACCTTGTCATCACAATAAACAAAACATGCTGGAGGGATAGGTTCCTAACCCAGAGACTCCCCAGACTCTGGAATAGACTGCCAATATATGTCAAGCAGAGCACCTCTTTGGCCCTCTTCAAAAAGGAACCTTGACGATTGGATGGGAGAGAGGAAATTCACCCCGGGGATCACATCAGTCGCCCTGCTAGACAGGGGTCCAGGGAAGTAAATAGTGTGGGAAGAAATATGGCTAGGCTTGTGTAGGCCCTAGGGCCGATAGCCTAGTACCAGCCTATGAACCTATGCAGTCCTGCTTATCCCCAGCATTAGTTGTTGGTCTTTTCTTGAATTTATTTCTTTGTATGATTTTCTTAACTGGACATGAACCATCCCCAGAAGGGTATCGGGGGGAGAGGTTCCAAGAAATATATGCAATGTAGAAAATGTTAAAGTGCGAACTATACAAAATTGGAAACATTACATCAGTTACAAATCACACAGAGTTCTCTACACTTGTAAT
Source organism: Protopterus annectens (assembly GCF_019279795.1). Classification (NCBI taxonomy): domain Eukaryota; kingdom Metazoa; phylum Chordata; order Ceratodontiformes; family Protopteridae; genus Protopterus; species Protopterus annectens. Next base: position 309,698,093 of record NC_056742.1, on the reverse strand, counting down.
CAACTTGTTAGTAGATTGCTGTATCATTCACTAGGAAGCTGTGTTATTGTTAGTCAAACCATGTATACAGAGATGTGACCAAAACTCGAAATTTTAAGGAAACACCAAGACTCTGAGTGTAAATTTAACTGATACTACCAAGATGCCCAGTAGTAAACCATGCCCACATCACAGATAACCATGCTCAAAAACTGAGCCGGAATACCACCAATTTAAAACAAAGCTTTACTGTCTTTCGACTTTTCCTGGTTATGGGTCGCCACAGTGGAACTCCGGTCCGCTAATGATTGGCAGTAGAGTTTTACGTGCTGGCTTGCCGGGCCTAACGCACAACCTTCAGCGAAAGAATGCCCATTCATGCATGTCGACACACAGAAGACGCTTTGAGAACCGAATGGGCAACATCCAACTGTGAGGTGACAACGCTACCGCAGCACCACCTCCGCAGACCTGTTTTTTTTTTTACTTCGTTATACCCCCTTTCAGTAACATAGCAATAATTAGAAAGGAACAGAAGCCAACGAAGTTGGAATACCACCTGTTAAAAAATAAAACTAACATAAAAGCATCTGTACTGTGTTGCCCAAATCTAAGGTTAAAAACCTCTTCCCTAATGTAGTAGTACTAATTAGAAAGGAACGTAGGTGAACAGAACTGGAAACACAGCTATACTGTGTGTAAATCTTAGATTTTAAATCATTTTAAAAGTTCAGACTCAATTTTTTTCCATCACCACAAAAAAGAGCCCAATTAGGCATGCATGGTCATGTAAACAGTAACAGCAAAACACAAATGACTTTAGTTAGGATAACACCAGCTGTACTTAGTCTACACAGGCTTTAAAAAAAAGAAATACAAATGTCAATGCAAAACTTATGGCATAGGGCAAATGCATGGCATTCATTGACAGTCATTCATTGATGCTATGCCCTTCTTGCCTGTCAGTCCATGGGAAAGCCCACACCCTCTCAGACTTGATTGGGTGGTATTACAGTACCTAATCATTTTAAAACCCTCCATCTTTGTGTGTCTTACCGCACCGATGAGGAAAAATCTTTCCTGCAACCAGCGCAGTGTAAGGAAAGACCTTGAGTGTGTAGTCCTTTATTCTACCAAATGGATGCCAATGTACAGAGAGGGTAATCTTTAAGTTCAATTGATAAAACTCACTGAGGCACACCACTAATAATTTGTGACCACAGGGTTGTTTTATGTGTATTAGTGTTTATTCCTGAATAATTAGATCTCAGTGCAGATTGGTTGAATAGTTAATTGAATGATGCTTATATATGCAATGTCTGTTGGTATTTGAATAGTCTGAAGCATTCTTTGAAATGTGAAAGCACTTACTGGTTTGAAACATTTCTTTGTTTTTACTAGTGTATTTTATTTCCTTTTTGACAAATAAAAGGTCAGCTTCTTATTGCTGTGGTGTGCCTCTGAGTTTATCAATTGGATTTTGCGTTTATGCTTTTTGGAGGCACCTCTCCCTTGCTGATTGATTTGATACAGGAATCTTTAAAAGTTGGCTTGTGTCTGGTGTCATTCTAGGGGATCTAGTATGTGCCCACTTGGGACAAGATGATACCACTTGGGACAAGATGATATAGCAGCCAGATTTGATTTACCAAAGATTGCTTGCACATTCCAAAGTTTCAACATAAAGCACTTACTGCCCCATAGTGCCTTTTTAGGCAAAGTCCACCTTTTGGACTTTCCAGTTTAACAAAAAAACTTGCATTGAATTCAGTCTGTAACACCTCAAGGTTGCTTTGCTATGTGCCAGAAAGCATAACAATAAATTAACAGCTTTTGAGGCTGTCCTGCAAGCTGAACACAGCCATGTCTGTGTTGTAACAGAGACTTTGCTTTGGTTTAAAGGCAGCACTTCCTGTTTACTGGGTTTCAGTGCTTAGCTTGTATTCAGGCCTCCTGGAAAGCAACTGTGTGTATCCGTATTTGTCAGGGACTCCATTATCCCTGTGACCCACAAACAGAGCTGACTAAACTTCAAATTACCCTAGCCAAGACAAATTATCTATTTGTACTTTGCTGTAGGTCACCTTCCATGTTCCCATAGTATCATGAAGGATTTAATGTGCTTACTGAACTACTCATAAATAATACCATTTTGATGGGAAATAGGAGCAGTTGTATTCCAGGGTGGAAGACTTGTTGCACATGTAGAGAACTTTGACAGATGGAGAGAAAAATGCTTGCCATAGTTTTTTTTTTTTTAGAAATTTTATGGCAGTGTTTATAGGAGATTTAAATCTGACAGTTGGGTGTACCAATGAGACTGCAATGGATAAGCTTCCAAAGGCTTAACTAGTCTATTGCCTAGAAGCAAACTATGAATGTCTGAGTTGTAACATGGGTACCAGTTAACAGCTGAGATACTGTAGGAACTGAAAGCTTCCATGAGAGGGTATATACAAATGCCGACATTACGTTGGGATGGCCAGACAGGGTAAAGAAACCATATTCACTAATTAAGCTGCATTGTGTGTTATAGGATCATAGGAGGTTATTAGGCTATTGGCCCTGAGGCCCTTATAAGCCTAGCCAAGAAAATAACCAACCCTGCCAGGTCTCAAACCCTGGACCCTGTGCACTAGAGTCAGATCAGTGTACCACTACACCAAATCTGCTGCATGTCCAGAGTGAATTATCCTGCATACAGCTTTTCTTGTTTTAATTATTCTTTCTCACCTAGAATGTCAAATGTTGAAGGTGAATGTATCACATCTTGGAAGGTCAATGTGAAAAGAGCGAGAGCAGACAAGAAGACCCAGCATGACAATAAAAATGGAACAGTTGATGCAAATGGCAGTCTTTGTGCATGTACCTGATGGGAAAAAAAAAAAACAGAAATGGGAATTAATTCCACATAGTATTCCAACACTGCATGGTTAAAGCTTGAACTTGACTTATTCTAGTGCAATAACTTCAGTTTTCTCCTCTGATTTATTACTGCAAAAATGTCAGAGTCCTTCAGCTCAAATGTACAACAAATGCATCAGTGATTAAGTACCTAAATGAATATTTGCAGGGCAGTTAACTTGCCAGGAGTTCAAGAATGTATTGCCAAAGCCTGAACATTTGTGCTTGTTTGGTATAAAGTGCTAGGTATCCACAGTCTTGTCACGAAGTTGAGCATACGTGTCAAGCTCGGTGTGTTGCATTATGCCAAATGGACTGTTACTGAATTGTTGGAGTACAGAAATACATCATTACAGGCTGTAGGACTTCCACGTGCTCCATTATTGATGGCAAGCATGCTTACAGCAAAGTGTCTAAATCATTTTCACTGCCAGTACTGGAAAGCTGGATGTTGGCATTAGAACCTGTATAGATAAAACAGCTAAAGCAGGGGAAATCTGTGATAGAAGGCAATTCGTTTCTAGTTTTAAAGGAAAGAAAAAATATCAGTGTGCACACTGGATCAGAATTACAGAAGTCTCTGATATCCACCACTATGATCACCAAACTTCTAAATTTGAGATTGTTACAGGGAGATGTGCAGCTGTGGAGCTGAAACTATAAACATTTGCAGAAACTCTCCAAGCAAGTACTTGTGTCCTAGAATCAGGATCCTATAAGGAACTGTCAAACTGTAGTGAAGTAATCCGTTTTCAGTTATAGTGATGCCACCAGCTGTGTGAAGAACTACCTAGCATATTCTGTGAACATTGCTCATCCTGTATTACTGGACCTCTTGGTCTCTCCATCTGATTTCAGGAAATCTATTCTTGATGGGGAACTCCAAAGATCAGTCTAATTGTAATGGCATTTTATTTTCAGGAAGAAGTGGCGAGTCTTACAGCAGTTGTCTGTAGAACCTAACCCGAAGGACCCTGCTAAAACAGAAGAATCTTAAGTCATTTGCAGGTCTCCCTTTAATGAATTATGATTGGAGATATGCAAAATTTTTCTAAATTAAAGCAGTGGCACATATTCTTTAGTAGACCACTAGGGTCAGTAAGCCAGGCTGCACTAGACAGAAGCACGTTTCACCCTTGATCAAGCTCATCTGTGTACCATACGTGGAGATTACATTTTTTTTGTCTAAATTTTCTTTTACTCAAGGCAGCAGTAGTATATTTAGTCACCTAAAATAATACTCGTATCTCATTTGTTTACCAGATAAGCCCACTGGACACTGTCCCTTTTAAGGAGCGACCTGGGAGCAATATCTGGTTAAGTAACTTGCTCAAAGTCGCACAGTAGGTTAAGGAGTCAAATCTGTACTACAGGAACTACAATTCACAGCCTTAACCCACCTCTGCGTCCGTTGCCAGATATCCTTCTACTGTCACTGTTATACCTTGCAGCCATCTAGGTAAAAAAAAGTTTGCCCTGCTTCGGTGGTCTAGCGGCACAGTCACAACCTGGAAGAATTTTTTAACCTTTTGACCCATGTCCTTCTTTCTGTATGCAGTGCACCCAAACAGACTTGTAAGCATTTTCATTCCTTGTGTGTAACCGCTTAAGGTGAATTGTGCCTATCCTGGGGAGAGGTGAGACGAAGGTCTATCTTTAAAGCTAAGATGCATTGGGGGAGGCCAAGATGCATGTTCATGGCTGCAGGCAGACTTGTCATGTAGCTGGCAAGGCCATGTTTAAGTCAGCAGTGTGGACTGTGATGCATATGGTGTCATTCTGGATCAACCCTGTCAGGGTTTCTCTTTTTCCCCACATTATCTTAAAAAAAAAAAAAAATCCCTACATCTAGGTGCGTACATACATCTGGGTGCATAAATAATGTTTGCCGCCCAGCTGTCACCCTTCTTAAAAGGGGGATAGCAGCCTTAGCATTGGTATGCTGCTAAGGTTGCACTCTCTGGATGGGGGAGTCCACCTGTAGATCACAACAGATTCTGGATGGTGCCCTGCCCTCACATGGGGAGTTGGGGGGAATAAATGGGCTGATGTGAAAATAGGTAGATGTCACTGGGAAATGAGAGGTCCCCCCAAAAAAAATTTTTGGGATGCACATTGTGTATGAACCACCGGTACACATGACTCCATGTTAGTCTCTGTGAGGCCTGGCTGGTCCAGTAGGCCTGGTGGCTGAAGTGAGGTCTGGGAATACCTTGTATTGTATTATAAAGGCCTGCCGTTTTTCCAATGCGTAGTGTAACCCTGAGAAGCAGGCACCCTTCCCGGAATGAAAGAGCAAGCCATCGGACATTTCATCTTATCCTCCACCACTACCCTCACCCAACCACAAGTGGCAGGGATGCCAGACAATCCGCACAATCTTGAGCGAACACCCAATCCTGGCAGGACAGCCATCTTAACACAGGTTATCAAATTAGTTTTGAACTTCTGACATAAGTGATTCAGAAGATCCTGACACTTTTTGCGTTTGTTTCCCACAAGACTTTCATCATATTATCTGTTAGATCTATTTGGAAAATGTCATAACTCATGTGAGTATTGTGTGTAAATGATTTTGTTTTTTAATTAGGCACACCACTAAGGTCTCATCATACTGATGAGGTCCATCCTCTGTACCAACAGAACTGATGCTACAAGCATTTGGGCTGCTTGACTGGTAAAACATTCTTCAGCTGCTTAGAACCTTGGGAACACTGTTTCTTATTTATGTATGCATGTATTTGCTTTTGTTTATTGGAAAGTCTGACTGGTTACGTTGCCCATTTTCAGTGGTGGTCCAGGGAGAAAATTGCCAAGTAGTAGTAGTTGAACAATTTAACAATTGTAAGAAACTCTAGACTGGACAGTGAACAGAAAATAATGAAATTCTTTTAAAAACAGTATAAACAGGAACTGTCATACAAAAATATAGTGTGTAGTAAGTTCTAAGAGGTGATGACATTGGTATACATTGCATAGTATTACCAGAGCTGGAAGTTTAGTACAAGTCTTAAGACATTACTAAGCAGCAAAGAGTGGGAACTAAAGTAACATAATGTGTGTCTTCATGTATATTCTTTGCAGCACCTTTAGTTTACACAACGAAAACAGACCCAGGCTGCCTTTTCTACATGTGAGAAATTGTATTACATTTCTGAATTAAGGTATTTGTTTTTTTTTTTTCACTTTCCAGCTAGCTTTCTCCCACTTGTTTAGAGGGATGTTGTAGTTCTCGGAAGTGCCATGCTTGTAGAAATTTTAACTTTTGTGCACTTCAGAGGTACACAGACCTTTGCATTCATCTGATTAATGCTGTTACATATTAGAAACACGAAAAGGCTAAATGTCGAATGTATGCACATCGACACATAAAGGTAGATGTACATAGAGAGAAACATGTAAACGGCGAAATTCAAAATGCCGAACGTGTCATTTAGCCAGCAGTGTGATGGTGGGGATAAGGAAATATGCCCTTATCCACACTGTAGTGAGGTCTCGGAGTTGGTATATTTAAGTAGGGGGGTGTGGGGTGCAGGGGGGCTTGCACCCCTGCAAAAGCATATTAAATTAATGTTAATTTTTTTATTTTGCTTACCTGTTTGACACGTTTTGATTACAAAACACGTTCAGCGTTTTGATTTTCCCCGTTTACGTGTTTCACTTTGTATGCACATCGACCTTTGTGTCACTGTACATTCAGGATTTAGCCTTTTCGGGTTTCTAATATTGACTATTAAAACATCCCTTCTAGTTCAATCTGAGTGTGGTAAACCACCAGGCTCCTTATCGCCTTCATATAAAATGTCTAGTAGCTCTAAGTCTTCAGAACAGGGAGCGCTGTCTTCCTCCCCCCTTCCTAAAACAGGAAGCCTTCTAACTCTGTTCTGTGCCAGCTCTGTCATCTACATTCAGGATGACTCGACTAGGATCTCACTGTATTCAAAAGACCATAATTGCAGCCCTTAGAGTAGTAGAATTGAAGTGTGAATGAAGAGCGATTGTATACGAAGTTAAAAATTGTGGTATCAGAGTATTTCCCCTCACTGAGAAATAGTGATCTTGGATTTAGTGAGTTTAAGCAGTGAGGTTGAGAGTTAGAGCCTTCCACATCGGTGTGTGTGTGTGTGTGTGTGTGTGTGGGGGGGGGGGTACAAGCCGGGTTAAACCACCCTTCCCAGAATGCTTTAAAGTTGTAACAAGATTCAGAATTTGCTGTTTCTTGTTTCACTTGCACTTTATTTTTTGATGTGCTGGGACTTGCAGAATCTGGTCTCGCACTTATGATAGGGAGGTATCTTAACTAGTAACTAAAATGATTAACCTACAGACTGTGCAGTTGCTGGCCATATTAGGTGTTTAGTCTAGAGCTGAGAGGAAGAGTTCCACTCAGAAGGGATCCTTTATGCTTGCTACATCCAGTCCTGTCATGTGTCCTCTCCTCCCTTAGTGTCTGACAAGCAAGCAGAGATCATTGTCCAAGCTCAAGGCAGGTAATCTGATGCCCCCCGCTTCTCCTGGTGGGCTTGGGATGACCTCTTAACACCAGTCTGAAAACTGTCCCAAAGCTGAAGTCTCAGCTGCCACTTTTTTCTCCTTGCATCAACCACCAGGATGCAAGCACTTATTCATTACCTTCTACGCTCATTAAAAGCTAGCTTTTTATTCCTGCAGCAGAGAAGGATTTGGTGATATTGCTGCGTCCTTCATTCAAACAGGGCTAAACAGATGGTTCTTTTTTTCCACTAGATGTCTTCATCATAGGGAAGATATGAGGCGTGAAAGTCTGGATAAATGAGTGGATATCTGCCTGCACCTAATTATCTGCACAAAATTATATATCTCAGAAAACAGAATTTTACTGTCCAATTTTATTTGGAAGTCTGATTAGAATGTTTGGCAGGAAGGCCTAGTACCAGATGAGGGAACATCAATATTAAAAATTAAGCCTTTGTGACGCATCCTGTGATGGTGCAATAGTCAGAACACCTTCCCAGTCACTTTTGTGATTTAGCTATAGATTTTCTTAAATTTGCTTTTAAGTGAAAATTATCAGTACTTGTAGGCTAAAAGCATAAATGTGAAGAGCATTTAATAAGACCTAGCAAAAATCAGTGAGGAAGTCAAAAGTTAAATCTGACAGAGTTGTCAATGAAGAAGGCAGGCAACATAACATGATGACCAAGTAGCAGAGTTTGAGGAGTGCCAGCAGGGGGAGAACAGCTGCCTTTTTGGTAAGCAACATTAACACAGGGAGTGTACAGCTTGCAAGTTACATAACCAAAGCTAAGGAGAGGAACGTGACAGTGGTGGGTGTGAAAAATTCTCTTGCGGTTGCTGTAGAGGAGCTAGGAAAAGAAAATCCAGACTTGAAAAGAAAAATATACATCTGTGTTCACTGAACTAAAGAGCGGAGTCTAGAACAGAAGTTATCCCTTTAAAAAAAGGATAAATAGTAGGGATTTAAAATCGTGCATAACTATAACAATCATGGGAAAATGAGAATACAAAGAAACAATGCATGGATATTTTGTATGACTCAGATATGCAACAAAATCTGGAAGGTTTAGGATTTTTGCATGGAAGTGTTTGAGTAGTGTTTTATACCCCATGGGTACACAAGAAATATTGAAGGTATGATGGGAAAGAGAAGCTATTTGCAAGCATGTTTTTGGGAATACAACAAGTTGGCAGACTTAAAAAAATTCCTAACTTGGTACTTTGTCAGAATGTGCAATAAGCAAATTAGTGTAAGGAAATTTATTCTTTTAATCTAGAATATAGAAGCTGAACTGCATAGAAATATTAAGGCCCTACTAAGTTTAATGCTGTTGGCTACCAAAAAAATGGGGATGTCACCTTTTCAGGAGCACAAAGTGGGGCATTTGTTATGGGAACATATTTTGCATGACGAACATTACCCACAACCAGTGCAAAGGACTGGACTTCATATTTTTTCCCAAATAAAAGCTCATTCTTGTTGGGAGTCGCTTAGGATGTTTCCTGTAATATTAAAGAGTTTCAGATACATAATTGTGTTATGCAAATATTCAAAACAATTTGAAGAAATTTTTGTCATAATTTTTCGCAGGACACAACTGCCCAAATAACGACTGTCCTTCGTAAAGTGGGACAGGTAGTAACTAACAAAAAAAAAAAAACAATTACTACAATATGGAATTGATAATCTAACCCAGCCAGATCAGAATTTTGTAGAGGAAAGGTAAAAGAATTGAGAATGGAACCTTTTGATAAGGGAAGGTGCACACTATATAGAAATAAATGGAATCTGTAGGAACAATACATGAAGAATAATGTTCAGGAGGAGGACGAGGAGTGAAATTGCAAGGAAGGAAGGATTCAAAGGTTCATAGGTAGGTACTAGGCTATCAGCATAAGGGCCTAGGTAAGCCTAGCCAACAAGGTTCCCTGGCTTACGCCACCCAAGAAGGTTATTTCTTTAGAGCAATCTTGCATAATGTTGAAGAAAACTGTAATTGTTAAGAAAGAAACCATATGCATGAAAAGGAAAATGTCTTAATGGGTAGTTTTCCTTTTTATCTAATGACAGTTGTATGGAAGAATGACCATAATCACCAGAACAGCTAGGCATACCTCTGTAGGTTTTCACAGTGAAAACATTGCTTCACATGCTTAGCGAACATTTACTTCATTTTTTTTTTTACTGAGTCAAAGCTTGGCTAAAGAGTTGAAAAGTGCAGTGTAAGTTTATTTATTTGCCCTTAAAGAAAACTTTGTACACCAAAGTGCCAGCATTCCTACTATCCACTGAGAACCAGATTTGTGAAATCTGTGCAGGTGGGGCAAGTAAAACAAATAAGCAACTTGTGTACAAAAGTAAGATGGTTATTGTGCACAAATCTAAATTGGATAGAAAGTAGAGGGCAGGAGGAGGAGATTGAAATAATTGTTCTAGGGGGGGAAAGTAATAACTAGGCTCTGGAAACAGAAAAAAAAATGACAGCAGAGCTTGTTTGAGTAATTGCTAGATATAAGGAAGGGAGAACAACATATCAGTTTTAGCTAATAATAGATTATAATTGAAAGCTTGATGTATGTCATTTAGTGGTTTGTGAGACACGATAATACAATGTAAACATTTGTGTTTTATTATGGCTGGGGCCAGATACAAATATATATGCTTCCACTTTCATATCTCAGAATCTTGAATTTCAGTATCTCAAGACAAGCTTCAAGAAAGTCCACTACAACGGAAAATTAAAAAAACAAACATCACTATACTGAAAGTTCATAATACCAAGTTTTCAGTA
>NC_056742.1:309670235-309687421 GCF_019279795.1 Protopterus annectens | reverse complement strand
TAAAAATTCTCCAATTATTAGTCAATATACTCCTGATGTTTTGTGTATCCCTGCTAATAGGTAAAGCAAAACTAGATGACCAACTGTCGTCCTAATCAGTAGAACTGTTTCTGTAAGGTACAAAACCATATCTTAAAATAGGTTTAAATCTACTGTGCCTGTTACATCTAATATCATTCCTGATACTGTTAACTAAATGAAAAGGATAATTTTTCTGCATGAAGAGCAAAGATAAAATATCGCATTCAGTTTCAAAAATAGTATCATCACTTCTTAATCTGGATAATCTAACAAAAAACTGTTCTTTTACTACGTTCCTCTTCATGAACCAAGGGTGTTGACTGTTGTAGTCCAAATAGCTATTTCTATACGTTTTCTTCCTAAAAATGTTGGGAGAGAGGACACCAGAAGTTTTTTCGATGGATAAGGTGGTATCTAAAAAAAAAAAAAAAAAAAAAAAGACAGTGGGACCCTTCCCTGTTAAAACAAATTGAAGGAATCCAATACTCTCAGACAAGGAATTAATAAATAACTCAAGCTGCTTGTCAGAGCCCTTCCAAGCAAAAAATATGTTGTCAATAAAACTGCAATAAGTTCAAAACCAGGGAGGTGTACAAGGGTATCTAATTCCCATTCACTCAGTACTGCATTTGCAAAATCTGGGGCCATTTTAGTGCCCATGGCAACTCCTCTAATGGATGATTTACTAGTTTGAGCGAGTGTGAGTTGATACCATTGAAGGAGGTGAGGGAGTTAAGCCAGCCCAGTTCAGCAAGTGAGAGACGGTGGTGACTATGGAAGGATGCCCCTGTGGCGAATTTGGCGATTTTGTTGTAGCAGGTCTTGAGCTTGTTTAGATCTCATTGCCTTAGGTTGGTATATATTGGAGAGGCATAAAGTAGGGTGGAGATAAGGTGTGAATTTGCTACTGAAATCTTTGCTGCTTTGGTGAGAAGTTTATTTCTGTATAACGCTCCTAGTTTTTTGTGGACTTCTTTTTTTATGGTCATGGATATGTGAATGTCAAATTTTAGTTTATTTCCACTCCTAGCAATTTGGTGTGTTCTGTTGGGTGTATAGTGGTGTTGTCTTTTGCTGTTATGTTAGTGAGAGTTGTTTTGAGTATGTTTGGTTATATTATTATATTGCTTATAATTCCTCTTGCAAGGCACCACATAATAAAAATCCAGTAGTACCTGAAGTCTATATGGTCCCAACATCAACATCCCCTGACATTACTGGTTAGTGTTGAGGTTTGTGTAAAGGGACATTTTTTGGTGGCGAGACCAAATTTGTCAGAATCCAAGTCACCCATTCTCCCTTCTAGCTCCAGCAAAGTGGGTCTCAATAAACACCTGTTTTGAGGGCACATAGTTTAAGGGGATAAAAGTGCAGGATCTGTAGAACAGAAGGTGCAGACTAAGCTCACAAACATAAGAGATATTGGCACTTATAAATGTTCTCATCCCTCTCTGTCATCTGTGGTCTCCAGAACCACTTCAGTTGTTTACTGACCATACCACAGTGATGTGGTACATAAATAAGCAAGGGGAAACTGGATCTTATCCTTGTGCAGCCTAGCCATGGTAGCCCAGGATACAGCTTTTCAGCACACACTTACTCTGCAGGCAGCTCACATACCATCAAAGCAAAAGTGCATGGCAGACCAGCTGAGCAGGATCAGGAAAGAGCCTCACGGATGTAAACTAAATCATGGGATCTTCCAAGAACTGATCCATCTTTGAGGAGCACTTCAAGTAGATCTTTGTCTCCATGCACAGTAATCGTTTTGTAAAATGTTGCTCCAGGACTCCATGCAAGAATGCCTGGAAAACAGATGTCTTTTTTTTCCTTGGACAGGAATGTTCCTGTATGCTTTTCTACCCTTTCCCAGTAATATCCAGGGTAGTTCTGAAGGAATCTCAAAAGATCATTGTGATGACACCCTTCTGGCTGAAGCAGCAGCAGTTCTCCCTTTTGGAGTTGGCCAGGGACAACTACTACAAGCTTCATCACAGACTTGATTTATTCACAAGAACAGGGGTATTTGATACATCCTGACCCCTGAACTCCAACTGAGTGATAGGGCATCACTACCTTTTACACATCTGTTTTCTGAGGACATACAGCAGGTATTAATGGATAGTAGTAGGAACAACAGGTAGAATCTACAATCCTATTTAGATATGTTACTATCAATACATGTAACTCTGTACGATTTGCAGGAGTCATTACTGGGCACATTGCAGGTGCTGTAAAGAGAACTTCTGGCTAACATCAAATATTGAAACAATACTAATTTCATGAACTTAAGTTGTACTTTGACTTGGGAATGGGGTCCATTCCTTCATGGTGTTAGAAACCCAAAAGGCTTGGAGAAATTTAAAAAAGGAAGAAAGACAGCCTGCATCTAGAAAATGCTATACAAGGAAAAGGTTTTCTAGGTGGAGCCAACAAAACCAGCACCCATTCAGGGCTAGTGTTTCTCTGGTTTTACAGTTTTCGTGTGAGTTACTATCCTGTTGACTGCCTTTTTAGCCATTTCAGTACATCTTCCCATAGACCCCCTTTTTCAGTGCATTTTCTTCTGAAAATGTGTTTGAAAGAGGTGCTGCATAAGGGCCTCTAAGAAGATCAGTGGCTCCTTGTTGAAATAACCAGCTCATCAGGCTGACTTGAGCTTCTTAACATGGAAGAACAGTGTCTGAGTTAGAGCTCTTATGGCGGGATCAGCCTGATCTTATTTTCCACAGTGAAGGATTTCTTTGAGAACTAGTCCTTTTATACATTAAGTGGTATCCCAGTTTACTTTAAGCTGCACCATTTATCTTCCTCTCTTCATTCCAGAACCTAAACATGAAGGAAGAATATGGTCCATACCTTAGATGTCCACAGACAAGACTGGTACTATATTGACACAACAAAATATTTCAGAACTTCTGATCAGTTGTTCATTTCTTGTGAAGGTAAGAAGAGGAACTGATAGTTATATTTGCAGAGAAGGTAATGAACATTGAATAGTGTTATGATTGCCAGGAGCAAAAATAGAAGATGAGACGAGCCTTGGAACGCCTTAATATAAAAAATTATGGATCCATTTTATTCATGTTGGTACAAATTGTCATCCGCAAGGATTCTGTGACTGTTAGTAGGGAACTTACAGCCCTCTTCAATAGTATTGCTTGTATTGATGTTGGGATGTATTTTTCACAAATCACCTACAGAAAGGATAGTTGGGTTACTCTGAATGAAAAGACTTTTGGGGTAAAAACCTACATGGTTTAAGGAAAGGAGATATAACATTCAAGAGGTAGACAGCATTCTGAAGAGAGTTCCAGAGTTGAGAACCACCCAAGGTAAACCATATTTTTCAGCTGGCCCCTGGGATACAACGGTCTGACACAGGACCCCCAGTACAGGTAAGAGTACCACTGGTGTACTCTATTAATGTTAGACAAGTGGAGGAAGTCCTAAGAAAACATTGGCAGATATCTACAGACCCTGAGGTCCGTTCTATAGTCAACCACAAACCTAATTTTGTGTTTAAAAATAAAAGATCTGTAAGGAGAATGCTGTGCTGTCCAAGAAATTGAGAGAGAGACCCCTCAATGCAACTTTGAATTTTGGGACTCGCCCCCTATTCCAAGTATAACTGGTATGGATATATAGACACCACTGGGAGGTTTCCACATCCCGATACAGGAAAACAACTTGAATTTAAAGTTACAGCAGACTGTAACACTTGCCACCTAGTATATTTAACATATTGTCAAACCTGCCTATCTTTTTATATAGGTAAAACAGGTTACGTGATTGCATCAGGGAACACATATACAGCATTAATAATGTAATACACACTAATGCACTAGCCAAACATGTTTCACAACAGACTGATATGCACACGTTTATGGTAATGGAAATTCTTTCGGATTTTCCCAGTTAGGGGTCACCACAATGGATCACCTGTCCACTCATGATTGGCAGTGGAGTTTTACATTGTCGAGTTGCCAGCCCGGCATATTGTCAGACCTGCCTATCTTTTTATATAGGTAAAACAGGTTACGTGATCGCATCAGGGAACACATATACAGCATTAATAATGTAATCTACACTAATGCACTAGCCAAACATGTTTCACAACAGACTGATATGCACACGGTTATAGTAATGGAAATGCTTCTTTTTGTTTTTCCCGGTTAGGGGTTGCCACAGTGGATCACCTGTCCGCTCTTGATTGGTAGTGGAGTTTTACGGTGTCGAGTTGCCAGCCTGGCGCCCAACCTTCCACAGAAGGTACACACACGCACTCATGCATAGGACCAAAAGGCAATCGGGAGAAATACAGAACTCGTAGCATTTCTTTTGAAAAAGCAGTGACCAACTAACTCCACTCGCTTGTGTCCGCTCATGAGATGAACTATTTACATAACAAAAAAAAAACTTTTTGGGTAAAACATGCTCCCAACCCACTGACTATAGCAGCTTGAAATGAAATCAAGTAAACTGAATCATTTGGTGTTCTACACTTCTAGTGCTCTTAAAAGAACAGCAAAGAGAAAACAGCAAAGAGAAATTCACTTGTCTCCTGGTCCAAAAACATCTGTAGACCAAACTATCTAATTCTTACGATCCCCTCCAATATCCAAGCAAGGACAAAGAGTTGCTCCATTGTTTGTGCCAATGCAGAGTTGAATCAAAGGTACAATTATGTATATTTAAACTATGACGCAGTTAACAATATTTTTAGGAAAACAGATGAGGATATCTTTAATGAACCAAAAACTCCTGCACAGAATACTCAGTGATTTCACTGAAAGTATTTCTGCATTAATAAAATAAAAGTTGTGTATTCAGCATAACAGACGACTTCATTACTTTTCGTCTGATATGACAAATTGGTCCTTACAGCCCCTGCTTATATCCAAACAAACCAATTCAGTGCTCCAGCCTAGAGCCTTTCACAATCTTCCCTTCCCATAATACAACCTAATGAACTGGGAGGAGATATTAGAAATAAGGTGGAAACATCAGAGTTGAAGTGGATTATTAGGATGAGAGCTAGCAAAGGTAGAGGCCTGAATGATAAGGTCTCTATTAAACCTGATGTTCGTGATTCACTGTTGCAGTCATCACATTTGGGGTATCTGCTTGCAGTAGCCCTCAGTCGGCCTGATAAGTCTTGGGTCCTGTGTCGGTTGCTGTCTCTTCTTCCATGACATCAGGTCGTCAGGGGTATAAAAGATGCAGCCGACGCCATTACATCAATCTTTCTTGCAGTGCGGTGCCTGAAGCAGAAGCCGTTCACAAGTGCTGGTCGGCTGAATCCTGAAATTTTCGTTTTCGAGTTTCAGAACCGAAGTATTCAACTAAAAGTTAAGTACCCCATTGAGGAAACTTTTTCTTGCTCTAAACCGATGTCAGTAAAAGTAAATAAATGCATTTCTTGTGGAAAACAAATACCTCATAAAGATTTTCATTCGTACTGTATTCCTTGCCTAGGCCCTGACCACGACATACTTCGCTGTCACTTTTGTGCCTTATTTAAACCACAAACTATCTGTCGTCTGCATATTTTCGCTTCTAAATATTTTGGTGTTCGGTTGAATTATCCAGATATGTCTTCGGTAAGCCATCCGACTACCGACATTCCGAAAAAATGCAAAGATAAAGACAGACAGGCCGCCTAGGTCCAAAGCTACCAACAACGCTTCTAAGCCAGTCGCCGGTACTCAGTGAGGCGCTTTCACAGCACCTGATACCTTCGGATTCGCAGGCCTCTACTGAGACCCATTCGGAGTCCGGTATGCCATGAGATGCTTCAATTGTGGAACCTGCGGATGTCTCTACTTTGGATGGGTCCGTAGCCGCTGTGCAGACACCAGCTTCTGAGGGTGTATTCAGGCCTACTGACTTGCATATTAAACCAAAGCCATCTTCTTCTTTAAGGCCTAAAACATGAACCATGCCTAGAAAACTGATGCCCAGACCGCATGGTCAAGCCTCTGTGCCTAAAAAACAAATAAGAATGGCTGAAGACCGTATTACTTTAATTGGGGGAAGCCAAACTTCACCCTCTAAGAGACCTAGGACAAGAGTTTGCTTATGATACTTCTGACCAGGATTCTGAAATTTCTGTTTCCTCTGATGACCAGGATTTACCTTTATCTACCTATGAGGATTCTGATGCTGTGGACTCTATTCCCTCTGCTCCTCACCCGGAGGATTTCTCTTTTGGTGAAACCTTGCATACTCTTAGGGAGCATTTTCGTTGGGAAAGTCAGGATTTCTCTGATAAGAGGCTTATGGATTTCTTACTCCTGCCCCAGCACAGGCCTTTAGCTATCCCTCCTGTACTAGACATTGTTGATGATGCCTTTTCGGAATCTAGTTTGGCCCCTGACTACCTCCTGCTCCCAGAAAACCTGATAGATATTACAGGGTTCCTGATTCTCTCAAGTTCCTTTTCAAAAATCCTACTGTGGATCCTGAGACCATTTCACAGGGTCCCAAGGGCATCAAAGCTACTACTGCCAAAATCCTACCCCCTCTGATAGAGACTCCAGGGCGCTGGATAGATGGGGTAAGAAGGTATGCACTTTTGCAACTTTGGCCATTAGGGCCTTAAACTGACAGTTTCATATGTTAAAGTATCAGCAGCATATTATTGGATTGCTTAAACAGAAAATGATGTTGAAAGGGTGGGAGGATGGCATAATGGTTAAGGTGTTTACCTGGCAAACACAAGGTGCAGGGTTTGATTCTCACATAGGGTAATTGGCTAGGCTTAAAATGGCCCACAAGGGGCAATTAGCCTAGTACTAACCTATGAACATGCTCCTTTAGGGATGAGACATCCAACTGCAGGTCTACCTTTAAGGGAGGGTGGCCTAATGGTTAAGGTGTTTGCCTTACAAACGCATGGTACAGGGTTTGAATCTCACAGGGGGATAACTGGCTAGGCTTAAAATGGCTCGCAAGGGCAGTTAGCCTAGTATGAACCTATGAACCCTATTCCTGATTGTGCTGAAAATAAGGATTTACAGGATTTAATGCATTCTGCTGAACAAGTTGGAAAATACTTTGCAATGTGGTTTTGATTCACTAGAGGCATTTTGCAGGGCTGCTGTCACTGGGTCTGTACTTAGAAGGCATGCTTGACTTAAGGAGCAATCTTGCAGATCATGTTAAAACTAAATTACTGGATGCTCCCTTAAATCAAGACCGCCTGTTTGGCAGTAAGGCAAAATAAGTTCTTAAAAAGATGGAGGAAAAAGCTAAATCTATGCAACTTGTTAAATATTTCTTACAAGTACAATCTCCAAGATTTAGTAGGCATTGGCATTCTGAGAACTGGTACTTTCCTGCCTCTTCAGGCCTTCCCAGTCCAAACCCAGATCCAGCAGAACACCCAGGCTTCAGTCCCAGGGTACGCACAGGACTAAGCAGTGGGAGGCCCCCTCTTCCAAATCTGGGAGTAGTACAACTTACCCCCATGGTAAACTGTCTCAATGACTTCATTTTAAAACTTCCAAGCACTTCTCAACTGACTGCCCCTTTGGGGGGAAAGATTGCCCTACATGCAAAAAACTGGGAGCTCATTACCCAGGACAAATGGGTTTTAAACATGGTGTCCCAAGGATAAAGATTTCACTTCCACACATTACCAACCCCAAACGGTTGACCAGATCTCCTCCCAAATCAGTGGGCAGAGGCTCAAAAGCAAGTACTGTCTCTTTTAAGCATAAAGGCTATTCAAACTGTACCAGAAGAGGAAACTGGACAAGGTTTCTACTCAAGACTTTTCCTGGTACTCAGAAAAGACAATTCATGGCGTCCTATCCTGGACCTGTCTACTCTAAACACCTTTTTAGCGATTCCAAAATTCAAGATGCTGACTCTTCAGCAGTTGCTTCCTATGCTAGGAAAAGATGCCTGGTTGGCAACACTCGATTTAAAGGAAGCATACCTGCACATCCCAATCAGGGAATCTTGCAGAAGATACATTCGCTTCAAAGCAGGCTACACGCATTATCAGTTTTCTGCACTGCCCTTTGGCTCATCTACTGTGCTCAGGGTATTCACAAAGTGCCTGGCTCCAGTTATTGCATTTTACAGGCAAAGAAATATTCAAATATACCCATACCTGGATGATTGTCTAATTCAGGCAGAAAGCCAGGACATACTTTTGAATCATCTGGCCTTTGTACAAAGGGTGTTAACTTGTCTGGGCTACACCATAAACGAAAAGAAATCATACCTGGTACTGTCAACAAATTATATTCCTGGGAGCAAGCTTGAATGCAACTTCCCAGATGGCTTTCCTCATGCCAGAGAAACAAATTCATTTGACAACCTACTTCAAACTAGTGGCCACGAAAACCGTGCTATCTGCAAGGCAAATACTGCAAGCCTTGTGGTTCATGGCCTCATGCATTCTTTTAATTCCACATGCAAGACTGCATATGAGGGAACTACAGTGGTATCTAAAAAGCCTATGGTGTCAACATTCTCAGAATCTGGAAGCAATGATTCCTGTCATACCTTGCCTATGCCTAGAGTTTCTTTGGTTGGCAGAGGCTTGCCACCAAAACAAGGGACTACCATTCACTCTCCCCCCTACCACCCAAACCCTAACAAAAGACTAATCAGACTATGCATGGGAGCTCACCTGGCAGGGAAGTGCATTCAGGGCAAATGGTGCATTCAGGGCAAATGGAACCCAAGTCAAATGCACCTGCATATCTATCAAAAAGAAATGTTAGCTGTACAGAATGCTCTGACAACCTTCAAGGACCATATTCTTCCAGGACAAATAATGGTAAAGACGGACAACGCCACTGTTGTGTGGTACATAAACAAGCGGGGGGGTACCCATTCTTACCCCCTCTGCAGACTAGCCATGGCATTGTTGAACACAGCCTTGAGCTACCAAGTGTCTCTGCAAGCTCAATTCCTGCCAGGAAAACTAAATACACTGACAGACGGACTAAGCCGAAACCTCATGGACCCACATTAGTGGAAACTGGAACCAAAGATTTTCAACATGTTGACAAATGGGGGAGCCCAGATATAGACTTGTTTGCCTCCCCCCAGAACTACCATTTGGGCAAATTTTGCACAAGAGCTCCCCAAAAACAAGCTTGGAAAGTGGATGCTCTGTTCTTCAGCTGGAAAAAACTATCAGTTTATGCCTTTCCTCCTCCAGAGTACTGCTAAAGATCAATCAAAAAACAACACAGGAAGGGATTGAGCCAGACCAGACTGGCACGCATGTAACACTGGTACCCCCTGCTCTGTCCTTCAGCTGGAAAAATCTATCAGTTTATGCCTTTCCTCTCCAGAGTACTGCTAAAGATCAAACAGGACAAACCAAGGGCAATATTGATTGCACCAGACTGGCCACGCCAACACTGGTACCCCCTCTTGCGAAGTGTCAGTGTTGGCCCCATGGCACCTGCCTTTGACCCCTACCCTGTTGTATCTGTAGGAGAACCAGATTCCGCACCCTCCGCTTCAAACCCTGAACCTAGCAGCCTGGCTAATTACATAATATGAATCCAAAAAGATGGCTTGCACCAGTTGCAGGCAAACATTTTATTCAAAACAGTAGTGAAAGCTTGTAAGCGCTTTCATCCTAAGTTTAAAACCATGAATGAAATACTGAGTCTAGTACACCTTGAAACCAATGAAAGGCGACCTCGGTAGAAAGAAAAGGCGTGCCAGTCACATATGCACCAACGGAGCACAATTTATTGTAGAAAAACACAAAAAAACCCCCACAAAACTGAAAATAAAAAAGTTAAGCACTTTCACTCATACCTATGAGCTTCATCAGAACAATTCCACACTAACACTTCATTATTTAAATACTCTAAATTGGCGCCAAAATAGAACTTATTTCATTCCTTAAAGGGGTAATGTAATTTTGCTTGCAAATGACGATCTCATTGAACTATCTAAATATAGTATTAATATTCACTTGCTGACACTGCAAGGACTATTGAACCATAACCTGGCTTGGACTCAATATATATTTACTTGCAATGTAATTGATGATACAATTGATACATAAAAACATATTGAATGAAAAATGTAATGTATAAAAAACACAATATATAAAAAACTAATTATAACCCATTTAAATGCATTTCCTAATCATACTGAATACATATGAACTGAGAATACCTCGTACATGTTAGAAGTAATGGATGTATGTTATTGAACATTGTATCTAACTGACTGGGGAACAATGTTATTGAATAGTTTTTTGAATTTGACAACATCAAATTATTAAAATTTTAAAAATTGTTGAACAATGTTAAAAATGTTGATAATAATAATTGATAATCAATATAAAAATGGATATAATGTTGTGATGCATAATAAATAAATAAATATAATGTATATAGTATTGTAATATAAGTATTTTAAATATATTTAAAACTCTACAACACTGTAAGACGCTGTTGAAACCATAAATATGTGGTCTAATCAGGTTCATTTATCTATTGTCCCATTCAAGGATGGGTTTACAAGAAATAAATTCATTAAGACCTGGGGAAGTAGCTGCATTAAGGTATAGCTGCCACCAAACTTCCTTGTAACTTAAGTTTCTTTTCACCCCCACCTTTGGTATTCTTGTTAATTAAATCTAAAATGCCAAATTTAAATCTGTGATTATTTCCCATGTCTGAAGTACAAGTACTGCAGTCTGTTTGCTTAGGTCTCTGCTGTGGAGGGAGGTGTTCTGGCAGAGATCACATAGCATGCTTTTGTCTTTTGACATATTTCACAAGTCATATGCTATGTGACTGTTAACTGTATCTTGTATCTTTGTAGTGTTTGTTCATGTTTCTTGCTTACCTTTCTGCAGTATGACATATGGTGCCTCCATTGCCTTTCCACCCACCGATCATTTCCCTAGCATACTCCCAATTTATTGTATAGAAATGTTTGGGGGAAAATGCTTAGCCGTATGTAATGTCACAAAGTTCAGCTGAATTTTACCTTTCATGACATCACTATAGGGATAGTGTGGGGGGGTGTCTTTAGACTTTAATGGAGGCACCACTGTGCCTGCACAGGGTGCTATCCATCAAAGTCTATGGATGTACCCCCCCCCATATACAGTGATATCACCAAGGGATACTGTAGAATTGTGAGTGTGTTAATAAAAAAAATACAGAATGTTTTATTAAGATACTACTTGTAGAACATTGTACTGCCTGTATCTCATGCACAACTGTTTGAGTATTTTTATGATGATATTTTACTGTTGTATATTTTGCATGTTGTCCTTTATTTAATACTTTGTCTTTAGTAATTGTGACTCCTTTTATACAATTTTTTTGCATAAGTTGATGTGCAGTGTTCACTTTTGAAGATTTATTCTGACAAATTATTAATTTAGAGAGAAAATCAAGAAGTTGTTTTTTCTCACCATAGGTCCTATGGAAACAGATATGATGATGCAAGCTTGCAAAGAAACAGGAGATGAAGAAAGTCGTCAGGCAATGGTTAATATGCATCAGAAAGGGCAGCTTGTTGACAAGCATGTTTCATCAAAGAAACTAGTAAACCTGCTGCTACAGGATAATTTTGAGTCAGGTGCCCATGTGGATTTCTATGATGTATGACTGAATGTGTTACACTTTGTGAAGTAGCTTCATGAGTCAACTGCTCATTGCGGTTGAGGCCTGCATAATAAATAGTCAAGCTGTTTCATTGTTAAATTGCTGCTTTTATTTTAATGAATAATCTCCAGTATTCATGTATTATAATCCAAAAAGTGCATCCCTTTGAAAAGACAGTAATCCAGAGCGCATAGTCTGCAGTGTAGTTTGCATTTAAATTATACATATAGGTATATTTGTATGTGTGTACGCACACATATGCACGCCGGGCATGTAGTGCAGATGCATCCTGTGTTCATCTGCTCTTCATTCTTTACATATTTATAATATTGTAATGTACTCTACCAAGTCAGTGTTTGATTTCCTATATTTTAAAATCAGCTTCAGTTCTTCACAATATTCTCTGAAAAATGAATGTTCTTCCAACACTGTTTTCTTTCATTTGTATTATAGCTGCTGCTGTGTACACCCCCACAGCCACGTGCTGAGACCATTTCATGCATACATTTAAGTATTACAGCCGTTTGATCTAATTTAATGTTTCACTAGTATGTTGACATCTTGGCCTACTTTTTGGTACTTTTTGGCAGGTTTAATTGTAAATATGACCCCATCATTAACTACGAATACACAAATACCACTTTTTGTCTGTATGTCGTTTTGCCTTTTGTGAGACTTATTACATTTTTGCTTGTTGTATACTAAATTTCACTTTGTACCCATTCCTCAAGTGTGTTATCAAGAATTTTAATAAAAATGGTGTTGCTGTCATACTGTTTAATTCCAATGGCAGAAGGCTAGTTGATCATTTAATGCGTATTACTGTAATAAAGCACTGTTTGGTAATGTTGAGTACTGTATTTAAATTAAATTGGAATGCTGTTAATTTAGACTTTGCATTGGAAATTACATATGTAAGGGATTTTAAAGGTAAGTAAGATTTGTTTGCCAGCCAGCAAAGTGGGTTAACTGTAATTAACTATTAAATAGCCATTTCAGGTGGTAAAGGGTAGATTTAGGAGAGGTTTTGAGGGTGGTGTAGCTTTAAGCAGCAGTCACATTAGAAATGGTGCTGGCTTGTCACTTGCATCGGTTTCAAAACTGTTGGAAAAACAAACATAGTTTATATCCTGATACTTTCTTTGTTAAACATGATGATTGAGACATTTCCTCCTATATTTACGGATTTGATTTCATTTTTCCAAGTGTTTTGGATTTCTAGTACTGTGGCTGGAATGGAATCATTCCTAAGTCAGGGTACATAGTTCATGAAAATGGTGGTGTTTGTTTTTAGCCAAGCGTACTCTTCTCTGAATCTACAACATGCATAGTATTGCCGCTTCCTAGAGATCATATGGGATTTACATGTATTGGTAGCATATTTAAATACTAGCGTGAATTCTTTTATTAGTTTTGTTGCTCCTACTATTAGAACTGTCTGTGCATCTTTCATCCACATGGCTCTCATTTCTGCTTGCAAATCCTGGTATCTTATGTTTGTCTTCTGACATATTCTTTACTGAGCTTTATTCTCTTGTGTTCATGTTTTATTGCCGACCCTTCATTTATTCCAAACATTTGCACACTCTTTCCCGCTAAGAAGAGATTGCTTATTCTATGGTAGAGCCTGGTATAACTATACACATGCAAAAGTGTGGTACTGAAGTCTTCGATTTTTCAAGATTTTTAACAATTACATTTAGTGAAGATTTTAGAAAGTTAAGGTCCATATTTGAAAAGAACAGGCCTATATTAACAGATGACTCTAACATTAGAAAACAAATAGGTGAAAGACCCATCATTACCTACAGAAAGGGAATGAATTTTAAAAGACCTATTTAAGGAGGAACAGTTTATGAATAGTCATAGTATGCATGGTATGTTTAATTGCAAGGCATATGCAGGGTGCCATAAAAAACAAGTAAACAATTTTATGCTATGAAATTCTACATACCATATAAAGGGAAAATATAACTGCAATTTAAAAGCAGTGATTTATTTAGCATCGTGTGACTCATGCCCAGCCTTTTACATAAGTAAAACAGTGAGGAAATTTAGTCAACAGATTTATGAACATGACTATGCTATAAGAAATCATAACTTAAATAATGCCTTGGCTAAATATGTTTGTGGCAATTTAGAGCATTGGTTTAGATTTTTAGTCATTGATCAGGTTGAAATTAATGACAGAAAACCATGGGGGTAGAATCTAAAGAAGTTAGATGGTAAATCTGTTTTCAGGCAGACAGTTGGCCGGGGATAAATGAGCGTAGCTCCATTACCCCAGTGCTAAGGTTAAAAGCATTGGAGAGAAAAAAAACTTTAGCACTTTAGAGTCCTATTTTATACATACGTTTTCAGTAATGCTTATTCAGTATTTTATTTTTTTCCATTAGAAAGCATAAATATATACACCTATACAATTCTTTGGGTTTTATTGTGTATGTGGTACCTTTTTGTCAGGCTATGGTGGTGGGTTCATTGATTTGCAGTTTTTTCATCCATTGAATTTGAACTACTTGAGTATATAAGGAAGTGAAGTAAAGAACATAGTGTCTGATGAAGTTTAATACTTTAAACGAAAGCGCTTACCAGTTATTTTATCACTGTTTTTATCGCTTAATAAAAGGATTTTATTATTTCACTGCCTCCTTCGATCATTCTGGGAATACTGTTGGAGTGTGTCTGGGAGACTAACTGCTTCGTTTTTTTATTCAGTTTTTGTGTTTGTTTTCACTTTTGGTTGTCAGCTTAGTAGCTGAGACCCACAGTGGTATTGTCTTGGAATTAACCAGGAAGAAGTAAGACTTCCTTTTATTTTTAGCAAGCCGGTGATAGACCAACATCTTGCTGTGGAGTGTTCCCATATTCTAGTAATGCTGAGTGAGAATTTACACAATGGCCTTGGTTCCTGAGTAATGACTATAGGATCAAGTCAGTATTTATCTGAGCATGACCAGAAGCACTAGTGTATTGCTGTTCATACAACCAAGTCCCCATGTTCAGTAATCTTCCATTTTGTTTTTGTTAGAGCAGACACAGTTCAAGCAATCAGACAACCAATGTCTTTGCTCTCTGAATAATGATTGTATGTTGGTTAGCTATGGATGCAACATAGAAAAAAAGATGCAATTAAAACAAAACAAAAATTTGTTGTGCTGCCTACAGAGATCATTGATTGTGTTCAGCCTGTTTTACTTTTAAATTGCTGATTAATGTCTACTTGCATCTACTTTAGAACTGCTAATCTGACTTTATCTCTTTGTGCCTGCTTTCTTCTTATGCATTCCTCCATTAGCTGTAATGTATTAGCTTTGTATTTGTCAGGGCCATAAATTTCCTTAAGCAGGATGGTCGTTTTCTTTTGTTTTGTAGCACCAGAGATGACATCATTAGTAGGGAGAAGCCAGTCAACATCAAACTGGATTCAGCTTGCCAGTGAATGAATACGTCCTCCACAGCAGCCTTGGCGCTGCAGAGTTATTCGATTCTGGTTTAGATTTCTCTACTTCAGAACCAGAGACTGCCATTTTTGATGTTTACTGGTCACTGAAACCTGTCTTCAGAAGCTGCTATTTTTGAAAAGGGTGGATTGGGGTGATTTAATTCTGGTGTAGTACAAGATGTGGTGTGACAATCTGTAAAGTAGCTGGTAAACAAAATAAGGTATGGTAAAGTAAATAGCTAAGCCAGTAGTAATGTCACAGGTAACTAGGGTGGTACATGCACACTGTTTTTGGAGAGTTTCTAAGGGAAAGGGGTGCTGTTCTGCTGTTTGCTTTTTCTCTGGTACATGTGTCGATCAGTGGAATAGTTTTATTGTATTTCTTTATATTCTGTATGCTAGACCTGTTTTGCAGTGGTTCTGTCTGGTGCTACTCTTAAACTGCAAAACATATAACACCATTTATTTTTGTCTGATCTATATTGTGACAGTGCATAACAAGTCCTTTCTGTTTATTATATTAAAGACTCATATGAATGACCGCATGCATTGATGTGTTTTATACCTTTTAATTCTGTTCTTTTTCTACAGGTTTTTGGAAGCCTTAGGAAATAATGGCTTGCATAAATGGATACTGGCTCTTTTCTTTCTTTAAGGTTTTCTGTTCTTTTGATTATGAATGTAATAAGATAATTTGAACAACTGTTTCTTTACATTTTTTGTCCAGTTAAGGCAAGTTGATATGCTTTTTTTTTTTCTTGTTTATGTATTGGCATTAAGTACATGTGCTCTGTCATAATCATTCAAGCAAATTGCAATGTGTCCATTTTGGTTATGTAAATTGGTGTATTTAATAATGCTGTTGAGTGTGATTACACAACAGTCTGGGTTCAGCTCTCAAACAGGTGCTTAAGACATACAAAGTGGCACAAAAATGTGGTGTTCAGTATGAATAGATTTAACAAAACTGAAGATGTAACATTATGCAGTAATGTTCTGCTAACAGGTACACAGTCTTAGGAGTGCCAGACAGCAGGTTACTGATTAAGGTGCGTAAAAGAATATTTCTTAGGCTTAGTGACTGTAGACCACACAGTAGTGAAGATGTTTGCAACAATTAAGAAAATGTATGCATTTATGTAATAGTTCTGTTGATTACTGTGCTATGGAGTCTGGTAAGTGGGTTTGTGCCTGACATGAAGGTAGAGTTCAAGGTACTATCCACAATGGAATATATGATTATTCCAGTGATATACAAATTATGGCATACGTTAAATATTTGCATTCATATTTTGTTGGCAGAAAATTATACAGGTGTATGAAAGAAAGCTGCACAGGATCTGTAGCTTGGGGCCACAGGGAAATGAAGGTAATGATATTTGTCTGCAGCAGTGGTCATGCAAATTTTGGAATTCTGTCATCCATCCAAGGTCGTACCATCACAGTGTTTGGATGCCAGTGGCTGCTGGCCATTAAAGCCAAATCACAAATGCACTGGAATCTGCCAGAGCGTCCTTCACTAAACCATCCTGTAGATTACTAAAGGCGAGCTCTAGATGGGAGGAATACCTCCAACACTGAGCTGCTCTGCAAGGGAACATAATCTTGTTCCCAGCCACCAAAGAGTAGGGCCAACTGTGTAAGAGAATGTGATCTTGTTCCAGTATTTTAATGTTTGATCATTAGCATTGTGGATAGCCTGCAGGTGAATGTACCAACTACAACATCTGCAGTTCAGAGCAGCGTGATATGCATAATCTACTGTACTTGTACCTAGGCTTTGTTGAGATGTGCTGTATATCCCTGTGGCCAGCTTGTCATCTACACCCAACCATGCACACATTGTGCAGGCATGTTAGGCACTAACAACCCATGTTCAGAGTACTGTATCCCTAACCACTGATACCATGTCTACTGCAGTTGAGGTGCATCCCATGTTTGGTAGCCATTATAACTCTTCAATGAAGTGCCAGTGTGCCACACATGACAATGTCCATATACAACCAGTATTAGGGGATTAAGACAGCTGCTTCCAGTTATTTTTGAAAAAAACCCCCAAAAACTAAACAAAAATTAAAAAGGGGGCCAAAATTTCGTTTAAAAAAAGT
>NC_056742.1:309653507-309669735 GCF_019279795.1 Protopterus annectens | reverse complement strand
ACCAATAAAGGGTATATCAAGTGTATAAAATTAAATAAGTATAAGTTGTTCTAAAAACATAAAATATATAATTTAATGGCACAGAAGAAATGTATATATATTTTTTTAAAGAAACACTGTTCTCTTTCTAAAGCTTTTAGTTTCAACAGAGACCTAATGGAAATGTGTTCATTTAAGCCTGGCCAACTTGATGCATTGAGACACCGTTGCCAGTAAACATCTGTCCTAACAAAAGTGACCAGGCGCCACCTCGAGGTTCTGTTTTAATATTGTCAAGGACAGTGAAATGAAGCCTTAGAGAAAGCATATGACAAGGTGCCTAGAAAGGAGTTGTGGTATTGTATGAGGAAGTTGGGAGTGTCAGAGAAGTATGTAAGAGTGGTACAGGATATGTACAAGGGTAGTGCGACAGCGGTGAGGTCTGTGGTGAGAGTGATGGATGCGTTTAAGGTGGAGGTGGGGATTACATCAAGGATCAGCTCTGAGCCCTTTCTTTGCAAAGGTGATGGACAGGTTGACAGACGAGATCAGACAGGAGTCCCCGTGGACTATGATGTTTGCAGATGACATTCTGATCTGTAGTGAGGGTAGAGAACAGGTGGAGGAGACCCTGGAGAGATGGAGATATGCTCTAGAGAGAAGAGGAATGAAGGTCAGCCGGAATGTGTTTGTGAATGAGAGGGAGGATAGAGGAATGGTGAGGATGCACAGAGTAGAGGTGGTGAAGGTGGATGAGTTTAAATACTTGGGATCAGTAGTTCAGAGTAATGGTGAGTGTGGAAGAGAGGTGAAGAGAGTACAGGCAGGATGGAGTGGGTGGAGAAGAGCGTCCAGAGTGATTTGTGACAGACTAGTTACCAGTAAGAGTGAAAGGGAAGGTCTACAAGAGGGTAGTGAGACCAGCTATGTTATATGGGTTGGAGACAGTGGCACTGACACAAAAGCAGGAGTTAGAGCTGGGTGTGACAGAGGTAAAGATGTTAAGATTTGCACTGGGTGTGACGAGGGTGAACAGGATTGGGAATAAGTATATTAGAGGGTCAGCCCAGGTTGGAAGGTTTGGAGACCGCCAGAGAGAAGATTACGTTGGTTTGGACATGTACTTAGGAAGGATGCTGAGTATATTGGGAAAAAGATGCTAAGGATGAAGCTACCAGGTAACAGGAAAAGAGGAAGGCCTAAGATAAGGTTTATGGATGTGGTGAGAGGAGACATGCAGGTGGTTGCTGTGACAGAGCGAGATGCAGAGGATAGGAAGAAATGGAAAGAGATGATCTGCTGTGGCGAGCCCTAACAGTAACAGCCGAAAGATCGTGATGATTATCAGAAAAATGCCCCCTTCCTTAATGTGTTTGCAATATTTACACATGCCAGACTTTCATGTGCCCAACATTATTCACTCCGTTTGGTTTAATCTCAAATGTTTGTTTCTGCCTTTCTTGAATACTGTGGTGGGGTGTGAATCAATGAAAGGTCTAACGGCTTTCTCTTGGTTTAGAATGGTCCAATTCTTTTCCAAGATTTTCCTTTAATGCAAAACTGTCATTGGGGTATATATATCTATATCTCTGTCTCTCTCTCTCTGTCTCTCTCTCTCTGTCTCTCTCTCTCTGTCTCTATAAGATGTCTTATAATTCCTTTTAAGTTCTTGATTCTGCACACTTAAAGACTGGGTGAAATTATTGGTATTGGTGATGCTGTTATCAGTGTCTGTTAAGGGACTAAAATGTCCTCTCTCCCTTTTATTTACTACCTGTAACATAATGTCAGTAATAAACTTGCACGGGTAGCCTCTTCTTGAAAACATGGCTTTCAAATTGTCACATTCGCTAAGGAAATCATCCATAACCGATACCATTCGGGCCACCCTCACAAATTGTCTGTTTACAATAGCTTTTTTCTGTTTCATTGGATTTGTACTTGAAAAATGAAGTAAGGAGTTGGAATAGGTTTCCTTTCTTCTATATATTTTTTAAACAAATTTGTTGTTGATGTGACCTTTAATGAGAAGAACATCTAGGTAAGGCAGCTGGTCCATACTGTAGCTGTGTGTGAATTTCAAGAAGGTGGTGGATGTTATTCTCGTATGATATTAAATCTACTATATGTTCTGGGGGTCCATCCCACAAAATAGATATCATTCAAAATACGGGTGTAGCATTTTACATAAACATAGGACTGTTGAACAAAAACTTCTTTTCCCACTGGATTACAACAATGTTTGCATATAGACCTCCACATGAGGAAGCCATCACTACACCCTCCTGTTGCAAATAGATTTTGTGATTAAAGAGAATAAAGTTGTTTTTCAATACAAGTTCAAGTAGGTGTGCATATACGTGAACTTTGTTGTGCTCAATGCCTTTTTAATACAAGAATTCTGTAAACCATTCTAAACCTTTATTATGTGGAATGACAGAGTATATAAGTCTTTGATATCGATGGTTAAAAGGACATAATTGGTTTGAAATGGAGTGTTGTTGATGAGATGTAAGAAACTCCATGAGTCCTTAACATATGTGGATTTCAGAAAACACCAGTTCTTTAAGCCTAGTGTCTAAATGTTTTGCAAGAGTGTGGGTGATAAAACCTTTTGCGTCCACAATGGGTCTCATGGGTGGTTGGTCAAGGTTCTTACGAAGTTTTGGTAACCCAAACATCACAGACATTTTGGGATATGACACAGTGAGATAATTTAACTCATCAATGGTAATGGACCCCTCAATAAACAAATCCTGTAAATCATTTCTAATTCAATTGTAAGCTGTGTGTAATTCATTAAGGGAGGATTTAGCATATGCCTTCCCATTCATAATGTGCAACATCTTGTTAGCTTAATCACCCTAGTTCATAAGAACTACACCTCCACCCTTGTCGGGTTTCATTATTCTAACCGAATTGAGAATGCTTTTAATGTCTTGTAGTATGGTCTCCACATCATTGTCCATCTGTCTTTTCTGATTAATCCTTAAAAATTACAGATATCTAGTTCACATATTCTTTCAAATAGTTGAATGATGGGGTGAAGGGGAGGATTAAAGCTGCTGGACATGGCTAAAGGGTTAATAACATGTTATGTAGTCCTATCTCGCCTACATTCTTACCCGTGCCGACTCGGCCAAACTTTTCTAGCTCAGTCTTCTATTGGCTGGGCTAAGCAGGTATCCCATGGTGCACTGCTCCATAACCCAGATCGTGTTTGCCGTTCGTGTAGCTCGGACGTGGTCTAGCTCTTGGCTGTGGCTTAAGTACCTTTTTCTTGTCTTGAGAAAAATTTTGTTCATAAACAAAAAAGCTATTTTCGTAGCTATTGTCTTTAGTGTTTAGGTTTTTGGTAGTGTGCTTGATGTTCATCGTGCATACAGCTGCAGTAATCACAGATGGGTTTTCTGCCGTCAGGCGGGTCCTCGGTCGGCCGAATTCCAAAGTCTAGGTTCGGCGTCGGTTGCTGTCGCTTTCTTTCCTGACGTCAGTGAGGCAGGGGTATATAAGACACAGCCGACGCCATTTTCTTCGGTCTTTTTTGCTGCGCGGTGCCCGAAGCAGTTCGCAAGTGCCGGTCGGCCAGCTCCTGAATTTATGAAAACTTGGAAATCGGAGTCTTCATTAAAGCTAAGTACCCCGTTGGGGAGTTGGGGAAACTTTTCTTGCCTCAGACCGATGTCAGAAAAAGTTAACAATTGTATTTCTTGTGGGACGAATACCGCATAGGATTTCCATTCCCTCTGCATACCTTGTTTAGGCCCAGACCACGGCGTCTCAGGCTGTCGCTGGCGCTACTTTCAATAAACGCACTATTAAGCGTCGGGCTGTGTTCGCCCAACACTTTTTTGGTAAAGCCTTTGATTATAAAATGTCGTCGGAGTCTCCAACTACCGTTTTGTCCAAATAACGCAAGGACAAGGACCGGCACGCGAGGTCCGCGGTCCCCACCGACACCACGCCAAAACCGGTTACACGTGGTCCGGTTCTCAGCGAGACGCCTATGCAGTCCCTGATTACCGACGACACTTCTTTGGCAGTGTCTTCTGTAACCGAGACCGCAGGTACCTCGGCCCATACCCAGACTACAACCACCGAAGCCACTGTGAGCGTTGAGCCTCCTAATGTGGACAGGTCCACTTCCACCCATGGTGTCTTTAGACCCTCATCTTCCTTTGACATTAAGGCATTTACTAAGTCCAAATCAGCCAGGCATCCCAAGAGGCCTGTTGCACAGGGCCCATCCCCAGGCCCCATGCCTAAAAAGCAGATGCTTAAAATAGCTGAGGATTTAATTACTCTTATCAGGGGTTCCCAACCCCCTCCAGACAAGAGACCCAGAGTGGAGGAAGATTCTCCCTCTTCTGATCAGGGCTCCATTTTTTCAGAACATTCTGATGTAGAGGAACACTCTTACTCCCCATTTGAAGATTCTGATGCAGAGCAGTCCATTCCTTCTGTATCTCCTCCTGAGGATTTTTCTTTTGGGGAAACCTTGCACACCTTGAGGGAACACTTCCATTGGGAAGGCCAAGACTTTTCTGATTCCAAGAAAAGACTTGGGAATTTCTTTTGTTACCTCAACACAGACCTCTGACGATACCTCCTGTCTTGGACGTACTTGATGATGTTTATTCAGAGGCTTGCCTTAATCCGGATTCCCTGCCTCCTGCCCCAGTTAAGCCTGATAGGTACTACAGAGTTCCTAACTCTCACCAATTTCTTTACAAAAGCCATAATGCTGACCCTGAAACCATTTCTCAAGGCCCCAAGGGAATGAAGGCCTCTACTGCTAAGAATCCACTACCTTCCGAAAGAGAGTCAAGATCCTTAGAAAGGTGGGGGAAAAAGGTATATACCTCGGCCACCCTAGCCATGAGGGCCTTAAATTGTCAGTTTCATATGCTTAAATATCAGCAGTTTCTGTCATCACAATTAAGAAATAAAATGTCTCAACCTGAACAACCAGATTTGAAGGAGTTGCAGGATATGATGCATAGTGCAGAACAAGTGGGTAAACGCACATTACAATGTGGCTATGATGCCCTAGAGGCCTCAAGTAGAGCTGCGGTTACAGGATCAGTCATTCGTAGACATGCATGGCTTAGGGAACAAATCTTGCCTGATCATGTGAAAGCTAAACTACTAGATGCTCCTTTATAAAAGGATGTGCTATTTGGTACTAATGCTGAGGAGATGCTACGGAAAATGGAAGAAAAAGCCAAATCTATGCAAACTGTCAAAGCTTTTCTACAGGTTCAACCACCACGTTTTAGCAGAAATTGGCCTTCTAAAAACTGGTCCTTTCCAGCCACGGACAAGCCCCAAAGAGGTAGATACAGGCGCACAAGGGGCAGAGGGCAATCACAAGGATCATATATTGGCAGGCAATGGCAAACTCCAGCACCAAGAGGTGGCGAAGACAGTGCACAACAATACAGGAAACAAACCCAATGACTTCCTCCTTTCCATGCCAAGCAAGTATCAGCTGGCAGCACCCTTGGGAGGAAAGCTGGCATTATTTACAAGAAATTGGCATATTGTCACAACAGACAAATGGATCCTGGACGTTATAAACAGAGGCTACAGATTTCATTTTCACACTCTCCCAAAAATGAGAGGCATGCCAAACCTGCCACACAATCAAAGGGCAGAGGCACAACTACAAATTTCAAAGCTCATAGACATGAAAGCTATTTAAGAGGTACCTACTCACGAACAAGGTCAAGGTTTTTATTCCAGACTATTTCTGGTACCAAGGAAAGGAACCGACTGGAGACCCATTTTGAACTTATCCATCCTAAGCACATTCTTACTCGTACCAAAATTCAAGATGCTCACATTACAGCAGCTTCTTCCCATGCTGGGCAAGGAGTTTTGGCTGGTAACATTGGACCTCAAGGAGGCATACCTGCATGTCCCAATCAGACAAAGCTGCAGAAGATACCTCAGATTTCTTGCAGGCTCAATCCACTATCAATTCTCTGCATTGCCCTTTGGCTTATCTACTGTGCCCAGAGTATTCACGAAATGCCTGGCATCAGTAATTGCCTACTGCAGACTTCAAGGGATACAAATTTACCCTTATTTGGATGACTGCCTGATCCAAGCGGACAGCAAGCACATACTTCTGGAACATCTGGCTTATGCAACACGGTTACTGAATTCTCTGGGATACACAATCAAAGAGAAATCCAGGCTAACAACATCTCAGAAAATAACTTTCCTGGGTGCCAACTTGGACACAAACACCCAGATGGGCCTATCTTACGCCAGAAAAACAGGGGCAACTAACTCAGTACTTCAAAACACTAGCAAATTGTACCAGGCTTACTGCAAGGAAAATCCTGCAGGCTCTGGGCTTCATGGCATCTTGCATTCTTTTAATCCCATGTGCAAAGTTGCATATGAGGAAACTTCAATGGTACCTAAAAAAACCTGTGGTCTCAACACAGCCACAGTTTGGAAACAAGAATACCAATAATTCCATGTTTGCAAAAGGAATTTCTATGGTGCATTCAGGGCAAATGGTCCCAAAAGGAAAAGCACCTTCACATCAATCAAAAAGAAATGCTAGCAGTGATGAATGCAATTACAGCTTTCAAGGACCTCCTGCATCCAGGACAATTATTGATAAGAACAGACAACACCACAGTAATGTGGTACATAAACAAACAAGGAGGAAAGTACAGTTTTGTACCTACCATAAATGTAGATGTCCGATAGGTATGCATCTGTGTTCATAACATATGGGTTGTCCTGCCTCAGGCAGCCCTTCGGTCAGCCGGATTCCAAAGTCTGGGTCTGGCCTCGGCTGATGTCGCACTTTCCCCGACGTCAGAGCTTCTGGGGTATAAAGGCATCAGCCGACACCACCATTTTCCTCAGTGTTTCTTGCCCCAGATGCCAGGTGCCCTCTAGGAAGGCTAAATTTGGATAAAAGTTGAAAATTCCAAACAGTAGCAAACATATATATATATATATATACACACCATAATAGATTCCCCCAGCTACTAGGAGTACCACAGAGGGGAAGGAGGGTGGGTAATCCTGACTGCAGATGCATACCTATCGGACATCTACATTTATGGTAGGTACAAAACTGTACTATGTCCTTCAAGGATGCATCTGCAGTCATAACATATGGGTAGAATACCATAGCCAAACTGGGGGAGGAGGTACTAAGATAAGGATGGTGTAGTTAAGATCCCCTGTAAAACTGCAGTTGCAAAACCTGCTCGGGATCTGGAGTATAAAGGTAGATTGTAATGCTTGGCAAATGTATGCAGAGCTCCAAGTAGCAGCTTCTAAAATGTCCTTGGTAGCCACCCTCGTAGGAAAGCTGTAGTGGTGGCTGTGGCTCTTGTGGAGTGAGGCCTGATATTTTCAGGAGCTGTCTTTCCATGAAAGAGTAGCAAACAGAATGCAATTTCCTATCCATTTTGAAATTGTCTGTTTGAAATTGCTTTTCCTTGCACTCCAGTTGCATAGGCTACAAGAAGTTGGTGAGTTTTTCTGCTGGTTTTAGTTCTGTCCAGATAGTAGCGTAGTTGTCTGTGTACATCCAAGGTGTGCAAAAGTTTTTCCCCTGTTCTGTTGGTTAGGGAAGAACGTAGGCAAATGGATAGCTTGGTTCAAGGATACCCTGGATACCACCTTTGGCATGAAAGTAGGATTGGTTCTCAGAGACACTTTATCCTGGTGAAAAATAAGGAAAGGCTGCACTGCCATTAATGCCTGTAACTCAGATACTCTTCTTGCTGAGGTGACAGCCAGAAGGAAAGCAGCTTTTCAAGATAAGAACTGTAAGTCTGCTGATGCTGCTGGTTCAAAAGGGGGTAATGTTAATTTTTCCAGCACAAAATTGAGATCCCATGTAGGCAGAGGGGGTCTCCTTGGAGGTTTTACATTTTTGATCCCTCTTAAAAATTGTCTGAGGAGAGGGTGAGAGAAGATAGGTGGATCCATGTTGTACTCTGCTGAAATTGCTGAAGCATGAATCTTAATGGAGGAATAGGACAAGCCATTGTGGAACAGTTCTGCTAAATATTCTAGGATGTGTGCTAGGTTTGCCAGTATGGTATTTGTACCCTTTGATGCGCTCCAAATGAGGACCCATTTAGCTGAGTATGTCTTCCTTGTGGAGGGTCTGCGATCCTCCAGGATAATGTCCTTGACCCTCTGAGATAAAACAGTTTTATTTTGTTTTAAGCAATTTTCCAGGCAGTTTGCTGCAGTGTTTTCAAGTTTGGATGCAGGGTCTTGAAGTTCTTCTGCGTTAGAAGAAGAGGCCATCGGGGTAGAGGCCATGAGTTCGTCCGAGACATGCTTCTCAGTAGCGGGTACCAGTGCTGCCTTGGCCAGTCTGGAGCTATTAGTGTCACCTTTGGCTGTTCTTCCCTGATCTTCAGTAGAACTTTGTACATCAATGGGAGAGGTGGAAAAGCATACACTGTTAGGGCATTCCAGCTGAAAGAGGAGAGAGTCCACCCTCCAGGCTTGTGGGTGGTATACTCTTGAGCAGAATTTCTTCAGTTGGTGGTTGAGTGGGGAGGCGAACAGGTCTATCTCTGGCATTCCCCATTTTCTTGTTATGATTTTGAAGATGTCTGGATGCAGCATCCATTCGTGAGCATCCGTGGTAGTTCTGCTTAGGCTGTCTGCTAGTGAATTCTCTTTTCCGGGTACGAATTTGGCCTGCAGCTGGATGTTGAGATTCAGGCCTAGGTTCCACAGATCCATTGCCATCCGGCATAGAGGGTGGGAATGCATGCCTCCCTGTTTGTTTATGTACCACATGACTGTGGTGTTGTTGTCTGTCCTTATCAGCAGGTGTCCTTGCTGGAGGAATGATTTGAATGTCTCGATTGCATGTTTCACTGCCAGCATCTCCTTTAGGTTTATGTGCAAGTTCAGCTGGTCCTGAGACCATAGGCCTTGGATACACTTGTCCTCCATGTGTGCTCCCCATCCTAGGTCTGAGGCGTCCATGGTGATGGTCTGCCTTGGTTGTGGTTTGTTGAAAGGCAACCCTCTGTTGGACTGGCAGGCCGGAGCCCACCACAGGAATTCCTTTTTCCGGCATGGAATGATTGGTATCATGGTTTCTAGACTGTGCCTGTGTTGAGACCATACATTCCTTAGGTACCATTGTAATTTTCTCATATGTAGCCTGGCATGCGGGATCAAGATTATGCAGGATGCCATGTTAACCCAGGGCCTACAGGACTTTCCTTGCAGTGAGCTGAGTTTGTCTTGTCAAAGCCATGAAGTAGACTGGTAGTTGCTTTTGTTTTTCTTCTGTGAGGAAAAGCCATCTGAGTCATTGTGTCCAGATCCGCACCCAAAAATGTTATCCTTTGGGATGGCACTAGTCTTGACTTCTGGATGTTGACTGTGTATCCCAAGGCCTGTAACAGGTGCATGACATAGGCCAAATCCTTTATTAGTTTTGTCTTGTCCGCTTGTATTAGGCAGTCGTCCAGGTATGGATAGATTTGAATTCCCTGAAGCCTGCAATGTGCAATTACTGATGCCAGGCATTTCGTGAATACTCTGGGCGCAGTAGATAAGCCAAAGGGCAATGCTGAGAATTGATAATGCTCTGATCCTGCAAGAAATCTGAGGTGTCTTCTGCAATCTGGTCGTATAGGGACGTGCAGGTATGCCTCCTTGAGATCTAGAGTCACCAGCCAAGACTCCTTGCCCAACATGGGAAGAAGTTGCTGTAGGGTCAGCATCTTGAATTTTGGCACAGTGAGATATGTGTTTAGTGCGGACAAGTCGAGAATAGGCCTCAATTGGTTTTCTTTTCTTGGTACAAGGAATAGTCTGGAATAAAATCCTTGGCCTTGTTCCATAGATGGTACCCTTTCTATAGCTTTCATCTGAAGTAAATTGTGGATTTGTCTTAATGCCTCTGGCTTCTGGTTTGGTGGAAGGTTTGGCATTCCACTCCTTCTTGGAAAAGTGTGGAAGTGAAACCTGTATCCTTTGTCTATGGTTTGCAATGTCCATTTGTCTTTTGTAATGCAATACCAGTTTTTCGAGAATAAAGACAGCTTTCCACGGTGCTTCCAGTTGTTCCCTGGTAGGCGGAATCAGAGTCAAGTCATTGTGTCTGTCCTGTGGAAGTGGTTGTAGTTGTAGCTGTGGCACTACTCTGGTTGGCAGGCTGCCACTGACGACCCCTGTAGGCACCCTTTGATTGACCTCTGCCTCTTGGGCGTCTATTCCTGCCCCTCTGTGCACTGGAGGTGTCTGGAAAGGACGAATTCTTTGAAGGCCAGTTTCTGCTGAACCTCGAGGTTGAACCTGCAGAAAATCCTTTACTGTTTGCACAGATTTTGCTTTTTCTTCCACTTTCTTTAGAATCTCCTGTGCAGGGGAGCCAAATAAACTTTGTTTCTCCATTGGAGCATCTAGGAGTTTAGCCTTGACATGGTCTGGCAAGGGTTGCTCTTTAGCCAGGCATGTCTTGATTACTGCCCCAGTCATAGCTGATCTAAATGAAGCCTCCAGTGCATCATAGCCACATTTTAAGAAATGATTACTGACCTGCTGAGAGTTGTGTACCAAATCCTGAAGGGACTTTCGGTCTAAAGGTTCAGTAGAAAGCTTTATTCAGCTGATCTAACAAATATTCCTGGTACTGTATCATGTGGAATTGACAGTTTAATGGCCTGGCAGAAAGAGTAGCAGATCTCTAAACCTTTTCCTCATCTCTAATGCTCTTGACTCTCTTTCAGAGGGTAGGGGATTTTTGGCAGTGGCAGCTGCAACGCCTTTTGGGCCCTGAGATATAGTTTCTGGGTCTGCAGCATGGGCTTTATACAAATGGAAGTGAGAATCCGGGACCCTGTAATATCTGTCAGGTTTTGCAGGGGCCGGGGGAAGAGAGTCGGTGGCAGAACTGACATCATTATATGCATCATCAACTACAGTTAGCACAGGTGGTATGGCTAGAGGCCTATGCTGTGGTAAGTGTAAAGGTTCTTAATCTTTTTCTAGAGTCAGAGAAATCCTGACCCTGCCACTGAAAGTGTTCCCTCATTGAATGCAAAGTTTCCCCAAAAGAAAATTCTTCAGGAGGGGAGGCAGAAAGAATAGAGTCTTCTGCATCTGAATCCTCATAAGGAGAATATGGCTTCCTGATGGTCTGATCGTCAGATCCATCCAAGGAGTAGTCTGAGGAGAGAGGTTCAGGGGGTTCAGTCCTAGGCCTTTTGTCAGGAGGAGGGTGGGAGGCCCTGTCTGGGTGAGGTTGGGAACCCTAATCATGGATATAAGGTCCTCAGCAAGGCTGAGAATCTGAGAACTTGAGGGAGGTCTCTGAGAAGTAGCTTTTGCAGGTAAGGCTTTTGAAATTTTAGCTGCTTTAGCTTTGGAGAAGGCCTTAATAGACATAGAAGCAGGGGGCCTAGCTGCCCCACGTGCAGGAGTAGAAATGTCCAATGGAATGATGTCGGACAATTCTTGTGCGCTTGCTTCTTCGGTAGGGATTTCTGTAGCCGACGCAGCCAGGGCCTCTCTGGCCTCGGTTATCGGAGGTATGATTTCGGCAGAAGTAAGAACCGGGGACTTTGTTTCAGCTGAAACCGAGACACTCGCGGTAGGCCTAACCGTGGTTTCAGCCGAAACCACGGGCCGCTAGTGTCGGTCCTTTTCCCTGCGTTTTTTGGCTAAATGTGTAGTCGGAGTCTCCGGCATTTTATATGCAAAAGCGGATCCAAAAAACTCTTCTGCAAACTCCGACCGACGTAGAAGAGTCTGTCAGTTGAAGGAGGCACAGGCTAAACAAGCTGATACGTCATGGTCTGGGCCTAAGCAAGGAAGGCAGTAAGAATGGAAATCCTTGAGGTATTTGTTTCCCACAAGTTAAACAATTATTTACTTTGTCTGACATCGGCTGAGGCAAGAAAGAGTCCCCAACGGGATACTTAGCTTTTTTAGAAGTCTTCGGTAGCTGAAATTTCTGGATCTGACCGATCGGCACTTGCGAACAGCTTCTGCTTGAAGCAGCGGCAAGAAAGACTGAGGAAAATGGTGTCGGCTGATGCCTTTATACCCCAGAAGTTCTGACGTCGGGGAAAGTGCGACATCAGCCGAGGCCAGACCCAGACTTTGGAATCCGGCCGACGGAAGGGCTGCCTGAGGCAGGACAACCCATATGTTATGACTGGCAGATGCATCCTTGAAGGACATTACATTCATACCCCCTGTGCAGACTAGCCATGACACTTTGGAACTTGGCTCTGTAATGGCAAATCGAACTTCTAGCACAGTACTTGCCAGGTTTGGAAAACACGCTGGCAGACAATCTAAGCAGAAATATGACAGATCCACACGAATGGAAGTTGCATCCTCAAGTGTTTACAAAGATAATCCAAGCGTGGGGGAGGCCAGACATAGATCTCTTTGCCTCCCACAGAAATCATCATTTGGAAAAGTTTTGTTCAAGGACCTTTCATCCAAAGGCCTGGAGAGTGGACGCCCTTTCTTTCAGTTGGACAGCATGGACAGTTTACGCTTTCCCACCTCTGCCTCTTCTGCCCAAGGTGCTCTTGAAAGCAAGAGCAGACAAGACCGAAGATGGTACTGATTGCTCCAGACTAGCCAAGACAACACTGGTACCCACTCCTGAGGAGCCTAACACATACTCCTCCCTGGCCCCTACCTGTAATGCCTCTTCTGCTGACTCAGCACAGCTACAAAACTCTTCACAGTCAGCTGAAAACACTCAATCTTGCTGCATGGAAAATTCCTTAACACCACAACAGACCCTACTCCCCAAAGAGGTGCAGGATGTCATTTTGGAGGCCAGAAGGCCATCTACTAGAAAGGCTTACTCCATAAATGGAAACGGTTTTGCTCTTGGAATGAGAAAAAAGGCCAGGACCCTAGAAAACTGAATTTGCCTCGGGTATTACAGTATCTAGCTGAGCTGCTGAACAGTGGACTTTCATTTTCCTCCATAAAAATCCATGCCTCAGCCATTTCTGCAGGATTCAACACGGATCCACCTGTATTCTCTCGCCCACTCTTAAGACAGTTCCTCAGTTTTGAAAAAGATGGAAGATAAGGCTAAGTCTATGCAGATGGTCAAGGATTTTCTGCAGGTGCAGCCCCCTAAGTTTAGTAGGAATTGGCCTGCTAGAGGATGGTCTTATCCTTCTTTAGACTATCAGTCTAAGGGCAGGTCTAGACGTGGTAGAGGCAGGGCTCACGCTCAGGGTTCTTTCAGACCTAGGACTTGGAGTTCTCCTGCACAGTCTTCTGGTGAGGGCAGGGGTCAGCCCTTTCGTAAACAGACCCAATGACCTGTATCTTAGGCTGCCAGACCCTTCTTTACTGGCAGCTCCTGAAAGTTGGTACTTTTCAAACAAAATTGGCATTTGGTCACCCAGGACAAATGGGTGTTGGATATAATAAATCAAGGTTACAAGTTTTATTTTCACACTTTTCCTCCTTTCCAAGGCATGCCAGATGTGCCCCCCCAGCAAAGGCTGGAGGCTCAGGAACAAATTGTTTTGCTTTTGCAGATGGGGGCAATTCAGGTGGTCCCTCCATCAGAAGTAGGCCTAGGATTTTATTCCAGTCTATTCCTAGTGCCAAAGAAAGGAAGCACTTGGAGGCCAATTCTGGATTTGTCCATTCTCAATACCTACCTAGACATTCCAAAGTTCAAGATGTTAACATTGCAACAACTTCTGCCTATGCTAGGCAAAGATCACTGGATGGTAACCCTGGATCTCAGAGGCCTATCTTCACATCCCTATCAGGCCCAGCTGCAGGAGATTCCTGAGATTTCGGGCTGGCACTTCTCATTATCAGTTCTCTGCATTGCCCTTTGGTTTATCTACTGTGCCCATGGTATTCACAAAAGTTCTGGCTCCTGTAATTGCTTTCTTCAGACAGAGAGGAATACAAGTTTATCCTTATCTGAACGATTGCCTGATTCTTGCTCAAGACAAAGACAAGTTACTTCAACATCTACAGTATGTAATGGCAGTTTTAAGGTGCCTAGGGTATTCTGTGAACGAAATAAAGTCCAGTCTAGTGCCCTCTCAGGACATGTGCTTTCTGGGTGTGAGACTGAATACAGCTTCTCAGATGGCATTTCTGACCCCGGACAAACAAAGAACTCTTCATCTATACTTCCAGCAGTTATCAGTAATGTCCAGGCTGACTGCAAGGACAGTCCTTCAAGCCTTGGGGTTCATGGCATCTTGCATTCTAGTACTTCCCAATGCCAAACTGCATATGAGGAAGCTACAATGGTATCTCAAAAGTGTGTGGACTCCACACTGCCACGATTTGGACACTGTCATTCGGATTATACCGTGCATCCAGAAGGAATTCTTGTGGTGGGCTCAGGAATGTCACCTAAACAAGGGACTCTCTGTGGCCCAACCAGAGGCGAGTCAGATCCTAACGACGGATGCCTCGGACTTGGCTTGGGGAGCACACTTCAATGGGAAATGGATACAAGACATGTGGCCTCCCAAACTACTACATTTGCATATCAACATGAAGGAAATGTTAGCAGTACAATTTGCTTTGATGGCCTTCAAGGACCTACTTCAGCCAGGACAGGTGTTGATTCAGACAGACAACACAACAGTCATGTGGTACATCAACAAGCAGGGGGGAACCCATTCCTACCCTCTGTGCAGACAAGGAATGATTTTGTGGGAGACTGCTCTGAGTTTGCAAATCAGTCTTCAAGCACGGTTTCTGCCAGGAGCACAGAACTCCCTAGCAGATGTATTGAGCAGGCAAATTGTAGATCCCCACGAGTGGAAGCTGGATCCTCAGGTATTCAAACAATTGACCGTGGCTTGGGGAACTCCAGACATAGATCTGTTCGCTTCTCCACTGAATTTTCAACTGCCAAATTTTGCACAAAGATGTTCCTTCACCCAAATGCTTGGAAAGTGGATGCTCTATCTTTCAGTTGGAACAACCTTCACGTCTATGCTTACCCCCCTCTGCCTCTTCTTCCCAAGGTACTCTTGAAAGTCAGGCGGGACAAGCCTTGCATGATTCTAATAGCACCAGATTGGCCACGTCAGCATTGGTATCCTCTGCTGAGGAGTTTAATTCAGGAGCCTCCTTGGCCTTTGCCTCAGATTCCTCATTTGTTGTCCCAGTCAAACAATCATTTTCTCAATGTCAGGGTGCAGTCCCTGCACCTAACAGCCTGGCGTATTCTGTATTAGAGCCTGGGGGGTCTCAGCTTCCTCAGCAAGTTTTAAATGTCATTTTGGAAGCTAGGCGGCCTAGTACTCGAAAAGTTTATGCTGATAAATGGAAGAGATTTTTTCTTTGGAGCACAGCAAAGGGTTTTGATGTTTCAGTGCCTAATTTGAGTTTTGCTCTACAGTACCTTACTGAATTACTGGACAAGGGTTTGTCATTCTCTTCTGTGAAGGTTCATGCTGCAGCCATTTCTGCTCACTATGATTGTGACCCTCCTTTATTTTCGCACCCTTTGTTCAAACAATTTCTTAGAGGGGCAAAAAATATAAGACCCCAATGAGAGCTCTACTCCTTCCTGGGATCTCAATTTTGTGTTGGAGAAGCTTACTTTACCTCCTTTTGAACCTGCAGCTACGTCCGAGTTGAAGTTTTTGTCTTGGAAGACTGCTTTTTTGTTGGCCATTTCTTCTGCTAGGAGGGTATCTGAATTGCAGGCACTCATGGCAGTTGAACCCTTTCTGATATTCCATAAGGATAGAGTTTCTTTGCGTACTAACCCTACCTTTATGCCTAAAGTGATTTCTAATGTGGCCTTGAACCAGTCTATTCATTTGCCTACTTTTTATGCTGATCCCCAAAATAAGGGAAAAAGTCTTGCATTCTTTGGATATCCACAGGCAG
This sequence comes from Protopterus annectens, assembly GCF_019279795.1. Classification (NCBI taxonomy): domain Eukaryota; kingdom Metazoa; phylum Chordata; order Ceratodontiformes; family Protopteridae; genus Protopterus; species Protopterus annectens. The sequence continues at coordinate 309,653,871 of NC_056742.1, read as the reverse complement.
TTATGTTACTATTTGAGCAGAACTAAGGAGTTCAGACAGACTCAACAGTTATTTGTTTCTTTTGCTTTGGGTCCACAAGGGAAAGCTGTTTCAAAGCAGACTATTTCAAAGTGGATTGGTCAATGTATTGCTTTTTGTTATTCTCATCATGGGAAGAATGTTCCTGCTGGGATCAGACCTCATTCTACTAGGGCTACTGCCACATCTACTGCTTTTTTTTGGAGATTGTAGCTACTAAGGATATTTTGGAGGCAGCTACTTGGAGTTCAGTACACACACTTTTACTAAGCATTACCATCTCCTCGGCCACTGTGTTCAGTCAGGGCTGGGTTTAAGCCACTGCAGTTTTACACAGGGCATGTTT